>NC_091073.1:57670000-57852500 GCF_032405125.1 Capricornis sumatraensis | reverse complement strand
TTAAGCAGAGCTGAGGGATCCAGAGTTAATCACATGGTGCTTGTGGTTACAGCTATAACATTAGCATGGGAGGCCAGGAGAGTATGTGCCATCCCTCTGCGGGAGTGATAACTCTAGAGGAGATACCTGTCTCTCTGATCGCATGCTCTGCTAGGCACTGAGTTCACTCCAGCCTTGGAGAATCCCATAAGGAAAACCTGCTGAAACAGATGTCCAGTTTCCTATTAACTGTTAGATCCTCATTTGAAAGGATTAGATGACCAGGCTATAGATGATGGATATTGCGTATGCATTTACTGGCCTAAATATATGCTAAGTGTGGAAAGCACTCGAAATACCATATTTTCCCTTTGTTTTCCATATCCAGTTCATCACCAGACCTGGACATGAAAGCAGACTCTACAGTTTGGGTTCAAAGTCTGGTTCTACCACCGACAAGCAGTGTGACCTTGGGGAAATGACCCAGTTTCTCTGTGCTTCAGTTTTCTTATCTGTACCAAAATAAATAAATAATAGTACGGATGCAGGGTTTCTTCCAAGTAATATGTGTAATTAAATATACAAATACTTAAAATAGCACCATTCAGATGTGACATTTTTCCTAACCTACTTGTTTTAATTCAACCCCACAGCCATTATTTTAGATCACTCCCATATCCTTTCATGCCTGCACTGGACTCCTTGCCTCTAAGGGACGAGGACACTTGTTCACAATGTCCTCTCCAAACAGTTTCTAGGTTTTCACTGTTAAGTCTACATTTGCCAGTCACCTTCCTAGGAAGCACCACTGAGCCCATCTCTTGCTTAAAACCTCTTGATGACTTCTCATCCAAAGTCCAGGAAGTCACCATGCTTTCATATATTCCTAGATATTAACATTAATCTTATTTTACTTAGCCTCCCACTCCTTTGCTCCAACCCTGAGCGGTAGTCAGTCAGATTCTTAATAATTTCCAATATTCGGTGTGCCATTTCTCATCTCCATAACTTGCCATATGCCCTCTTCACTAGAATGCATATCACTGTTAACTTCAGTTCTCACTTTATGACAACTCAAAACCTCCTCTGTGAAACTGTTTCAGATCCTTTCAATTCACACAGCCTCACCACTGCAAAACTCATGAGACTATTCTTCAACTGTTTGCTTATACATGTTCCTAGACTGAATTTTTTGAGAGCAAGGCCAATACATTTTCCTTCACTGTATTTCAAGCCCTAAACCTATGATTTGCAATTAAATAAATGATTATGATGAATGAATCTGTGCCCATGTATGTTTTCTAATGGTTAACTTTATTAGAATGTACACCATTTCTGTGAGTTGATCCATTATTTGCTTTGATATAGGTAAACATTTAAATCCCTTAAAGCAAAATTTTACAGAACCTAAAATTATATGCTATTTGGCTTGTCAAGAATAACTCCAAAGAGGGAGTATAGTGTAAACAGTGGTTTTCAAGGTGTGGTCCCCACTCCAAAGGCATCAGAATTACCTGGGAGTTCATTAGAAATGTAAAATTTTGGTCTGCTTTGTAGACATAATGAATCAGAAACTCTGGGGATGGAGCCCAGGAATCAGTGTTCTAATAAGCTCTGCAAGTGATTTGGATATACTCTCATGTTTGAGAATCGCTGGAGTAATTAGGGCAGACGGAACCAGACTTCCTGATTCAATTACCAGCTCTACCCCGATACTAGCAGTCAGACTGTAGAACATTACCTAACCTCTCTGTGTCTCAGCTTCTTCATCCATGACATGAGAATCATAATAATTAGGGTTGTTATGATGATTAAATGAGTTAATACACAGAAAGTACTTACCACAGTGCTTAATCAGTAATGATACTTAATTAAGTTTAGCTCTTATCTTACAAAATCATTATCCTCATGAAATTTATTCTCTGTGAGGTGTTCTTCATATTTCCTCCTCCTTTTGATTTCATACCCAGAATCTACTCTCATGCTGGTGAAAGGAGAATTTGTTTTCTTCTCTAATTAATCTGCTCATGATGTAGCAAGCACTGTTTTTGTTTTTTATAATATATCCTCATAGTTTTATCTGGATTTCTTTTTTAACATCTCTTTTTCTATTCTTCAGTAGTTTTATCATTGATAATAGTAACTACTTATCAAGATGAATACTACCCCCAAAAGGAAAGCATTTCAAGAAAAACATCCCCAAAATGCAAAACTGTGTAAAAATGTTTAGCTAAGAAAATGTTTTGATGTAAGCAGAATATTTTGAAAATTATTTTTCTAGAAAATGGAATGCTCATCCATTTGTCTACTATTAGTTAGATACTGCATAGTTTCTCAAAGACTTCCAAATGTTTCACAGCATTTCAATCTTAGAACTCTTGAAGAAATAGTTTTATAGTGGCAAAGTGACTAAGTGTATAGGTACAATATTTCATGGGGAAATGTCTGGAAGGATTTTTTGCCTTCATCACTAGTTAGAAAATTGCATTTTCACTTATTATTTGTAATATTATCCAGTTGGGATGACTATTTTTACTGTCTTGAGCAGAGGAAAATTATGTACATTATACAAACATGCATGCAGTCATATACACAAGACAGAGCCAAGTTTAAATCCTTTTAAAATGTGTATATTCCCCAATAATGCACATAAACAACTGTCCTATGGCAGTCAGCCTTTTCTGGAAATATTTAAATAAAAAGCAACTTCTCTAGGATTGAAACAAGTCAATGCCCTGGCATGAAATCCTTTGCCTACAACAATGCGTAAATTTTTGCTTCAGAAAACTGGTATTTCTCAGCTTTCATAGAAATCTTTCACCTTTTTTTTATTACCTCACTCTACTGATGTCTTAGCGCACAGTAAGTTTTACTATTCAGAGAGTCAATATAGAATTGTAGGTATTTTAATTTTTTTGAATGCGTCTTAACTAGGACATCATTGAAAAACATCATTGAAAATGAAACCCTTAAAAGAGGTAAATAATCTTATGATTAATACTGAGAAAGGCTACAGTGAAAAACTCTGAATAGCATGTTTAATTTTAAGTATCCCAATTTGAGAATGCAAATTAAAGAAAGTTTCAAAAATTCAAAACAATTAAGAGAAAAGGTGACAGTAATTAATGAAGAGAGCTTACAGGATCTCACTTGATAGAACACGGTCTAACAGTGCTTAGTGGTAGAGATGATAATCTACTGATATTTGAGGAGTATGAACAATGAAAATGAATATAATTTTCTAAAAATATTGGTACAGTGGAAATAATTAGGGATATTAGGAAGAATTTTTAAGGCAAAAATGAAAGAACCTAAGAAGAAAACTGAATGGTGATACAGATTTATAGTTTAGATCTGTAACACTAAAACAATTTCTTTCAATTGTTGATTAACTCACCTCAGCTGATTCTTGTGCATATAAATAGTACAGAGAGTATAGTGTTTTGTATGTTTCAAAGACAAATAGTAGCGAAAATTGGGCTGAACATCTGAATCCTGAAATTCATATTCAGCAAACATGGAAATAAAATGCTTATACATACAAATATACTGCTTATACATACTAAGTTTCTGATTCAAATTCCCTAATAATTACAGTCTTCAAACAGCCCTACTCATTCATACATTAGCATTAAAACAAATATTAAACCAAAAGTGTTCTCTAGCTATAGACAGACAATCCCTATTGTCATTAGATATCACATGAGTTAATTCAAGGAAACGTTTTGGTGTGTTTCCTGAGATATGTATCAGACTTTACATAAAATGTTGGCATAGAAGTTTCAGATATTGACAGCTTGATACTAGACAATGTGCATGTGTGCTATTGTGTCTGACTCTTGGCAGTCTCATAGATTATAACCCAGCAGGTTCCTTTGTATATAGGATTTTCCAGGCACCAGGTGGAGAGGAAGGAAAGGGTGGGATGTACGGAGAGAGTAATATTGAAACATGCATTTCCACATGTAAAATAAAGAGCCAATGAGAATTTGTTGTATGACAAGGGAACTCAAAGTGGGGCCCTGTAACAACCTAGAAGTGTGGGATGGGCAGAAGAGGTGGGAGAGAGGTTCAAGAGGGAGGGGACATACGTAGACCTATGGCTGATTCATGTTGATGTTTGGCAGAAACCAACACAATACTGTAAAGAAATTACCCTTCAATTAAAGATAAATAAATTTTAAAAAGAGAGAGAATGCTAGAGCAGGTTGCCATTTCCCATTCCAGGCAGTCTTCCCAACCCAAGGATCAAACTTGCATCGCTTGTGTCTTCTGCACTGGCAGGCTGCTTCTTTACCATTAGCGCTACCTGAGAATTCCCAGAAACAACACGGATAAAGTTAAAAGATAAATGAACACTGATTCTGAAAACTCCAGATTCTAGTATTGATTTGCTATCTTCACTGGGTAATCTGAAGCAACCCATCTCCTCTTCAAGTCTTTGCTTTCCATATATCTGTTGTAATGAGATTAATTTAGGGGTATATATGAATCTGGAGAAGGAAATGGCAACCCACTCCAGTATTCTTGCCTGGAGAATCCAATGGATGGAGGAGCCTGGTGAGCTACAGTCCACGGGATCGCAGAGAGTCAGACACGACTGAGCGACTTAGCTTTATATATGAACCAGTTGAATAACATACTCTACATCAAATGCTTAATAACATAAAGTTCTAAATAAATAAAAGGCACTAAACATTTTTTGGTAAACAGCCTCATTTTGAATAAAAAGATCATGTAAATAACATTATTTATCCAAGTTTGATTACATAAAATAGAGAAATGAAATTGTTTTAGATTAAGATAATGTATTGATTGTATGAAGAGCATGGATAAAAGTCATTTCACAGTATGAAAACCTATAATTTCAGCCATTACATACAAATTATAGTTCATGTATTTTACATGCTTAAATGTCTTTTTTATGTTATCTATTGCTATATAACATGTGTTCCAAAATACTATTTAATCCGATCTCATAACTGTGTGGGTCAAAAATTGTTACCTGCTTCCCTGATAGCTCAGTTGGTAAAGAATCTGTCTGCAGTGGGGGAGACTCCGGTTTGATTCCTGGATCAGGAAGATCCAATGGAGGAGGGATAGGCTATCCACTCCAGTATTCTTGGGCTTCCCTTGTGGCTCAGCTGGTAAATAATCCATCTGCAATGCGGGAAACCTGGGTTTGATCCTTGGAGTTGGGAATATCACCTGGAGAAGGGAAAGGCTACCCACTCCAGTATTCTGGCCTGGAGAATTCCATGGACTGTATAGTCTATGGAGTTGCAAAGAGTTGGACACGACTGAGTGACTTTTTAAATTTTCTTTATTTTCCTTCAAATTTTGATAGGTCTTGGCTGAACAATTCTCCTGCTCCATAGGCATCACCTGAGGTCACTTGGCAGTATGTTGTTAGTGGCTGATCTGCTCTGGAAGGTCCCACTTAGGTTCATTTACTCCCTATAATCTTGACAAGTATGCCTGGAGAGTAGAGCACAACAGGACCACTCTTTCCTTCCATGTGGCCCCAGTGCCTCTACACATGGTTTCTGCAGCTGCAGCGTGAACTTATACAAAGCTGGACTTTCCAAAATGAAGCTTGGGGCTCCAAGAAATCAGGACAGAACTGCCAGTCTTTCCAAAGGCTGGTACCAGCAATGGCATGGCATCACTTCCAATATACTCTTGATCAAAGCAGTCATAGACCAGCCCAGATTCCAGGAGAGAGAAAAACAGACTCTATATCTCAAGAGGACATGTGTCAAGAATATATGGCCATCTTTAACTGCCACAAGGCATTTCTGAAAGTAACTAAAATACATATGTAACTAAAATATTCTTGAAGTATTTTTCAGTTAAACCAAGAAGACTGTAGCTTTAGTTATAGTAAAATATTTCCATTCAGTCAAACTAGCACAATTCTGGGTCATTTTAGTAGAAACATTAAGCCAGTCATGTGCCTTGATTTAGACTAATGTTTATCAGTACATGATTAAAAGAAGAGTTCAACTTATTTGATATAGTTGGACATATAATCAAGCAATGAAATCAGTGATTATTTAACTTAAACTATTTAAGTCACCACCAATAAGAATCAATCTGCCTGAACTAACAGCTACAAAGGTAAGTAAAACATGGTCTTCATCCTCATGGGTAGAAAATAACAGCAAGAACATTAATAATAAGTAAAGCACATTCTTTTATCCTGCACAATAAGACTAACCTGTGCAAAGACAAACAGATAAAGACTGATGATTTAGACAACGATAAATTGATGGAAAGGGACACATATAGAGTGTGTGGGTGGCAGTGGAAAGTAAAAACGATACCATAAAGATTCTTTATATCATCACAAGGAGGTTAGAATTTTTTTGCAGATGATAAAAACTGATGAGTAAATAAGCTAGCAATGGGATCTTATTTGCCATTTAGAAATTTTACTCTGGGAGCAATTTAGATCAGGAGTCAGAAAACTAAAGCCTATCTGCCAAATCTATCTGCTTTTTTTTGTAAAGTTTTTTTGGAACACAGCCACGTCTATCTTTTTACTAGTGTTGATGGCTGTTTTCCTGCTACAACTTACAGAATTGGATAGTTGCCAATAAGACTGTATGGATGTATGTCCTGAAATTTTCACTATTTGGCCCTTTACAGAAAAGTTTGCTGACTTTTGATTTAGAAAGTTGATTGGGAGGGTTTAAAATTGAAGTTGGAAAGAACTATTAGGAAGTAAGAAATAGTGATAACTTCTAGAAGCTGCAGTGAGAATGAAGAGAAGATATCCTGAGGATGTAAAGTAGTAGGACTTTTGGTTGGATTAATAAGGACTGAAAAGAAATCCAGGATGTCTCCTAGATTCTCGGCTTATATCACTGGTTGTACTGTGCTTAGTCACTCAGTCATGTCTGATTCTTTATAACACCATGGACTGTAGCCTGCCACGAGATTCTCCAGGCAAGAGTACTGGAGTGGGTTGCCATACCCTCCTCCAGGGGATCTTCTCAACCCAGTGATCCAAACCAGGTCCCGCATTGCAGGTGGATTCTTTATTGTCTGAGCCACCAGGGAAGCCCAAGAATACTGGAGTGGGTAGCTTACCCCTTCTCCAGGGGATCTTCCCAACCCAGGAATCAAACCAGGGTCTCCTGCATTGCAGCCAGGTTCTTTACCACATGAACTACCGGGGGAGCTGTGGTAGAGGTAGAGGTGAATCATAAATTTTTACACACGGTCATTTGGGAGCTCATAATGAGACCCTCGGAGAAGGCCATGGCACCCCACTCCAGTACTCCTGCCTGGAAAATCCCATGGACGGAGGAGCCTGGAAGGCTGCAGTTCATGGGGTCGCTGTGATTATATCCATGGGGGGAAAAAAAAAAACCCACCATATTGCAATAAGATCCTCTTTTCTTTTATAATTGTAAACTCTGAGACTTGTCACTAACCTACCCACTTCAGTTAAAATTGTTAATAACATGATACTTTATCATAGAAGCCTAAACATTTTAAAAAGTCTTTAATACTTGAATTTGTTATGAACTGTCATTTTATTTCAAACATAATTTTATAATTATTATTTCAGAACTTTAGAAGTTCAGTTTTTAAAACATTTGACAATTGCTATGCATTGTAGTTGGAGAAGACAATAGCACCCCACTCCAGTACTCTTGCCTGGAAAATCCCATGGATGGAGGAGCCTGGTAGGCTGCAGTCCATGGGCTTGCTGAGTCAGACATGGCTAAGCGACTCACTTTCACTTTTCACTTTCATGCATTGGAGAAGGAAATGGCAACCCACTCCAGTACTCCTGCCTGGAGAATCCCAGGGACGGAGGAGCCTGGGAGGCTGCAGTCCATGGGCTCGCTGAGTTGGACATGGCTAAGCGACTTCACTTTCACTTTTCACTTTCATGCACTGGAGAAGGAAATGGCAACCCACTCCAGTGTTCTTGTCTGGAGGATCCCAGGGACAGGGGAGCCTGGTAGGCTGCCATATATGGGGTCGCACAGAGTCAGACACAACTGAAGCGACTTAGCAGCAGCAGCAGCAGCGTGCATTGTAGTGTAAAATGAAAATACTCATAATATATATGAATCACATGAATAGCAATTTACAGAAAGTTAAAGGGAATTTGGTTTGGCAAATATAAATAACTTCACTTAAGTAGTAAGAGAGTACTATAGTCAGGGTTGACATAGCATATTCTCTGCTACTAGCATTATTTCGTGTGAATAAATATTTTAATGATTTAGATTCAACATTTATACACATAATATTGTGTATAATGTTATATAAACTACAGCTAAGTATGAAATAGTCTAATTGTTTCCTTTTTCTTGTACCCTGTTAGTAAATGTTAAAACATGATAGAAGTTATTATGGCAGTAGTTTGTTTTCCATGCTTTTACACACAGTATAAATAAGCTTTTACACACATTATAAATAAATTAATGATTATAATTTGTATTAAGGAAACTAAAATTATAAAATACATAATTTGAAATTCACTCTTTAAAAGTAACATTTTCTAACTCCATTATAGATGATGACTATACCACCTTGAAACTATGCTCTTTGATAAGATACCTCTACAAACTGGGATATTGGGGCAAGGTTTATATAAAGAATAGACTATTGAAATATTTTTTTCAGAGACAAGCTTTTCTACGGTTATTTCATTTTCTGGTTTTCAGAAGTCGTACATTAAATGAGAACCCTCAGTCAGTAGCTCCTGCATTTGCCTGTTTCTGGTATTAATTATCTTTTGTTTGCCCTTGATAATCCTGAGGTTGGTATGCAGATGATACGAAGCCTGCAGAATCATCTCAAAGTGTAAAAAACAATGGCATTGTCAATTCTGCATCACAACACTTTATAAATTATGAATGTTATCCACATTAAGGAAAGTGGGAGACTTTTTAAAATTACTTCCATGAATAGATTAAATTACAAGTATTATTACATTTCATTTTATTAAGTGCATCTTAGTAGTTATTAGAGCAAATGAACATGTTCTCTCAATTACATAATAACATTAGAACTAAAAATTATGCATCAACACTCCCAGATGCATAATGGAGCATTGTATATTAATCACTCTAAACAATATTTTTGAGGTTATATAAAGGCAATTATTACCTATTGAACAATAACATTATTTTATTGGTTTATTAAAATTCAGTTTAGCAACTACCTCTTTTATGAAAACTGCTAGGTATTTTCCATTTTTCACTAAAAGAAACAATGTATACAACTAGTTCAGTTTACTTACATTTGAGGATAAGATTGTATACCTATAACAGGAAAATCGTCACTAAAATATGATATCCTAGATTAGCTATTCATATTATAGGAAAACAAATTGAAAATATTATTTCTAAAAGTTTTACTAGTCTAATTTGAAAGCTGCAATTCAATATCATAATGATACATTCATATTACTATTATCAATTTTAAACAAAGGGTTACATGTTATAAATATGATTACAATATGCCTAGATCTACAGGATCAATTTTAAAGTATTTTCAACAGATATGCTTTTATATATCACATTTAATATTTTAAACTCAATTAATTCTGTCAATTTTGCTTGAATTAATGGTCAATGGTTTAAAAAGGATGATTATTTTATATTTGAATATCTTCAATGTTTCAAATTAAAATTTTTCCTTTCTTATGTGTCCTGTCATAAACTGTTCTCCTTTGGTTTTAGATACTTTTTGGAATGTTATTCATGTTAATAAACTGTTTTTTATAAATTTAGTTAGAATTGAATACAGCAATTTCCAATATTGACACTAATTTGCATGAATACACAAAACGCCACCAGTGTCTTTAAGTTTGATGGAAAATAGCTTCAGGTATCATTAATGTAACAAAATAAATAAAAATTACTTTGTATTTTTGAACAGCTATGGAGCATGGACTTTATTAAGAATACATAGCAACAACTGAACTGACCTGAATTAGTGAATTCAAATTTTAGCAAAAGTAAAATCAGTTAGTCTTTCACATGGGTTGATTTAGTGTATTATCCTCCATTTATTTGATTTAGCAAGCACATCATTTGCATTATTTATAATAAAAGCAAAAGTTACAATTTATAAAGTAAGAAAATTATTATCTACTGACTGAATAATAGCATTATTTTGTTTATCAAAATGTGATTTAAGGTTTACACAGGAAATTTCTTTAATTTTATGGTTAGGTATATTCCTTGCTTAAACTTCTTGCATGAACGTGAATTTCTTAATTACCCTTTTCTTAATAAGGGCTGACTTATTTATAAAATTTTCTAATTCTTGCAGCAAAAGGGGACAATGCACAATATTTCACAGAAAGAAATATTCTATGATTACATTGACCAAATACATTTAGCTCGAGTATTTTCATTTCTGTTGAAAGAGAAATAAGCCAATATGACTCACTCATCCATGTATTTAAGTGAACAACAACAAATAACATCTCTAAGATATTTTTGGAACATTCATCTTTTTATATTTCTCTTCAAGCGGTACAAATACTAAATTTTTCTTGATCTGCCTCCAGTTCTTTTGTGTTTCCTTCTTGCTTGACAAGAAGTTGCTAAAATGAAAGTGTTAATAATACCTTTAAAAATAAACTCATATTTAAGAAGAAAAAATCATGTTGCTTCTTAATCTTTCTAATTCTGTTCTGATAAGATGAACTTGGATTTGTTTTGTTAACACTGAATCCTTTTATAAAGACCTGATTTCTTTACCAATAAATTGAAAGAAATGATATCAAGTTCCTAGGTAAGTCTATTGAATAAGGCACACACAATAGTTATACTGTTTCATGTAACAGAAAATAAATATTTGGTTCAGTCTCCTGTATATGTCTTTTTTTTTTAAAGAAGTGATTAGGACAGGTAAATAGCGTGCAAAAGATTATGGCAGTAGTTTTGCAATTTGCCTTTCGAGCATCACTGAAAAAATTCTGCTAGGAAATGAAAGCCAGGCATAATTCACTAAAATTACACTGAACGCCTCATGATCAATAGAGATAAATCTAGTTTTGTTGTTAAATCGATTTTCTCCTTTATAGAGATATATTGTCCTGATTGTTTAAAGAATAATTGTTTCACTAAGGATTTTTATGGTGATTAGGAAAAGGTAAACAAGAGAAAACTTAATGCACCTTCTTGGCACTGCCAGCATTTCAAGTTAATTTGCTAGAGATAGCAATAGAGATTTATATCATTTTGAGCAATAATGTTTTCCTGAAAGAAATTCAGTGAGGCCAATTTCCTTTCAGAAATAAGCAACCTCTGTGTTTGTTTTACTTTTATAAAATTTTCAGATCTTGCCAATATAAATATTCACTAATGCATACTCTCTCTTTCAGCTTTTATCACTCTCCTTGATTTCTTGGCAGAGATCACATTGAAAAAGTCCAGATAATTTCTTTTTTGTGTTACAAAAATGTTTAGACTGGATTCAGGGACAGAGGTGGACGCTGTGGACTGCTTAAAGTGATGTTGCTGAATTATTTCTTAACCTAAACATAAGGGCTGAGCATGTATGTGTGTGTTCTACCAAGTTTTCAATTTTTGCTACATTTCATATTTTAAATATTCCATAAGCAATTATTCAAATACAATACACTTAAGCACTAAGGATAAAATTAAAACATAAATTTAAATAATAAGCCCTTATTGTATTTTTTAAAAAATTGAAACATAAAATACTAAATATATTTCACTGAATGGTTTTGGTGGGCCAACCAATATAAGGCTAAATTATATATAAATGGATAATACACACAAATTCAGTTCATATATTTGTGTATTGTCATTTATATATTCCTTTATAGATATTAAAATATTTATTTTAATGTTCAATAGAGAATTTCTTAAGATCTTAAATGATCAAATTAGGTACTTTTATAAATAGCATAATTTTATAAATAAGAATATAGAATGACTCATTTTTAAATTAAAATCTAAAGCTTAATGTAAGATAATAAGCTTTGGCTCAATAATAATTTCATTGGCATATATAAGATAGTCATACTTCAAATAGCAATTTCTATTTTCCCATAACACAGCTAAAATATACAATAAGATAAAGTTGCAAATATTTTAGTTAGGAAACAAATCCTATGATTTCTTCCCACCTGTATGCATGTACTGTAAAATAGAAACAAAGCATTTAACCAATTCATGATTACAACATATTTTTAATTTATCAATAAGAAATAAGAATCCTAAACAATATTGTAGCACAGCTTCTTTTGAATATGCAGAAGAAATAATATACTTATCATGGAAATTTTTATTGAATACTCATTTTTTAAATGTCAAGTAAATTTTAACACATAGCTGTTTAAAACCTTTTGAGAAGCATGTTCATGTGCTTGTGTGTGTGTGTACACACAAAGTTGCTTTACCAGTAAAGTTTTGACTTTTCAACAATTACTTAGGTTAACTATCAACTACTCACAGATTTCATCACATATCCAAAAATTATCTTAAAAATGTTTCAATATCGAGGAACATACAGATTATGTTTAAGTATGTCTTAAAACATAAATCATTTTTCCCTTTGGTGAGCTGATAACTGTTAGATAAAACTTAAAGAAGTTAAGCAAAATCATAGTAGCTGTGGCTTCCAAACAGAAAACATGTTACAAGTCACAGACTGGAAAGATGACAACTTCTCGAGCAGGGGTGTTCCTGTTGGAGCTGTGTATTACATTGTTGTAACACTGAAATTTATGAAACACACTTCCCTGCTGTATTTGATGTACTTCCACTGATGCCACCCCAGCACTGTGTGTGAAGAAGGCTGCCAGGTAATTCTTTCCTTTTCTTTATAATGAATAGAAATGAAATAAAAAATGATCCAGTTTTATTTAGAAATGAAACATTTAGTGCAATATAAAAGGCATACTTGTAGGAAATTGGTACATCTATTTAAAAAAGGAGTTTGTTCCATCGCTGCAATACCTGGATAATGGTTACTGCTCATATTACCTTCATAAACACTTTACTTCAGGCTTTCACAGTGAGAAACAGAATTAACCCTTTAAAAACGCTCCAAAATATTTGTGGGAAATTCACAAGCCGGTGGTTACTTTTTCTCATGGAAATGTGATAAGGCCAGAAGATATGCTTTGAGGTCACAGGTCACAAGTAACCTTATACATATTAACCATCCTGCTATATATCAGTGCACCAAGATTTCAGCAGACTCTGGAACATTAAACCTTCTGTCATTCTTGTCCCTACTGAGTTTGATTCTATTGAGGTTTAGTGGAATTATAAACACATATGAAAATATGCAGAATATATTTCTTTTTTGAAGTGATTATAATGTGATGTTTCTGCACTGCCAGCATTCATAATAAAGCAAATGTGATGTTTCAGTGCAATATGACATCTACCGTAATCTTATTAACATGTAAGCTGCATAAGACAAAACATGCACTGTATTACCTGCTTTATTTAAAGGCAGAGAACAAACAGATTTATTAATGTAAACTTTTATGATCTTTGGCAACAGACACGTGTCATCAAGTTTGGAAATCCTTGCTGTCGCAGGAACAGGTTTATCAAACAAGGGGTTTTAACAACTGTACAAATAAAACAATAATATCCAAAGTAACTAAGTGTAGTTATAAATCGATTGATCACTTTGAACACCCAAAGAAGATGAATGACAGTGAGCAACATTTACCTGACACCCTTGAATATTTCACAGAGACAAGTTGATAAGAGTTTGTATAAATACTAATATTAAGCAGAATTAGCTCTGGAAAAAATAAAGAAATTGTACTGAGGTGAAAATTGTCACTGTCAGGAGAAATGAAGTTATATCAGAGAACAAGTGACATACAATTTTCTCTAGAGTGTTTTTAATAAAAATAGCTTTTCTTTGAATATTTTGAAGTCAGACATGAGAGGCAATCTGGGCGTTTGTCAGAGTTTGAGAGTGTGAAAAATTGCTGCCTTAAATCATTTAAGCTGAAAAGCAACTTCTTCCTGCTGAGATAATTTCACATTGACTTACCGTGCAAGCCCTTCAGGCATTCCCAGCTCAGAGCAGAAGTTTTCAAGGTAAAAACATAGAGAGAGAACATGGGAGAAGCTGGGACAAGGATCAGCAGCAACTCCAGGCGTTCAGGCACATCTGACTTTGATTAATTAGAGAGCTGCTTTTCTATTTCCACATGTACTGCCTGATGGAAAGGTAGAGTGGACCAGGATACACAAACTTGGAGTTGACTCTGTTAGGTATCAGCAGGTTTTGACATCTACTGAGCTTGCAGAATCTCTAAATTGCTGAGGACTAAATTGCTGAAGCCGACTTTTTAATTTATTCATTTTCCTAATGCAGAGAAATTATCTGAGCTGCAATGGATTTGATTTTTCAATGGTGAATAAATCAGTTACTGTAAATGTTTAGGTTAGATGAACAACTATCCTGCTGCAAAATGAAGCATGAGATATACCTACTTGGGAGGGAGGAAAAGTTTCTTGATGTAACTTCATTTTTGCATTTAAGTACCATTCAATATAATTTTTCCCTTTATTTTTAATAAAAAATACTTTACTACATTGAAAATCTTTTTATATTCCTCCATTGCTTCACATTCAATAAAATGCTTTCCTAACCTTTATATAAAATATTAAAATTTAAGAAGTATTGCACCATTTAACATTTTATTGAAAATTAGTATACATGAAAAATCACTTTAGGAATATTGCTTTAAGGTGACCAAATATTGAAATAATATAAATTCAATTTTTAAAAATAACATTTAATGGTGTAAATATCAAATTCTTATCTGAAATTTGAAAAAATAGACATAAGTGCATTCCTCATGCACAGCTTCATTGCAATTTCTGATTCAGAAACAAAATACTTAAAACTAAAACATCTTGGTTTCCAGAAAGACAACTTAAAAAAAAAATCATATTATGAGTTTTTTTTAATTTTTATTATTCTAAATTCATTTTTGTTACATAATGAAACATTTCCTCTACTCCCCTGCCCCCTTTCCTGCTTATTTATCGTGGAAACTTTTTTTTTTGTTTTACAAGTTTTTGTATTTTTTTTTAATCTAGGTAATTTCATGGTTGTTTATTACCTTCTTATGCTTCAGTTCCTAAGTAAACCTGGCAAGATAAAAGACAGCTTCAACCAAATTACCACGTGATACTCTTTCCCATTTTAGACCTTTGGGCTCACAAGAGTTAAGGCTCAAACTGATCTTGAGCAACATTTTCCCCATTTCTGGTTTGGTGACATAATGGACAAATACAGGCTTGATATCAATCACTTCTAAGGTAGATTTTTGAGAAAGTCTTGCTGTGCATCAGCCAAGACATAGAGTTCTTAATGAAATAATAGGATCCTTAGTTATTATCCTAATTTTTTTTATAGAGGAGTCCTCACATCAGACATTGTCCCCTGCCTCTGTCAATCACATATTGCAATTAACTTATTAAATTGCACTTGAACTGGATTGACTACTAGAGAGGGGAAACTGGAAAGTTCTTGAAAACAGATTCTTCTTTTATATCCTTCAGACACTTCTGAATCAGGGAATGTGGGAATGGGTTTCTTTCTATAGCAAATTAATTTCTCACTTTTAACTTAAGTATGAGAGATTTTTAAAAACCCCTTCAGTGAACTGGATACTTACAGTTCATCCCTCATTTCTCTCCCCACCCCCAGGGGAAGTAGCAATTAACATGATAATTGAGATATGCTTAATGTATTAACTATTAACAGCCCAATTCAATTCATCAAATATAAATTTAGTTTAAAAATACGTTCAAGATGCAAAGATAAGTAAGGCAGAATCCTTGCTTCCAAGTAGCCCACTCACTGAGTTAAAAACTAAGAAAAGTTAATGACATGTGCCAAAAAGAAGTAAGAAAAAAGTTTCAGGGGGAATCAAAGGTGGAAAAAATTAATCAACAACAAAATATTTACTGATCACCTGTTGTGTGTCTGACATGTATGACATGAATCCTGACCTCTAATAGCTCACAGATTAATGGTAAAAAGATGAAAGTAAATATGTGATTACCAAAGAAAGAATCAGCATCATAGTAAAGATAAGAACAGATTGTTAAGGGGATATATGGGAGGATATGCACAGAGTACTGAGCCTGAGAGAATCAGAAAAGACTTCACAATGGGGACAACAATTCAGAGTGACCCTGAAGGTTTCCAGCAGAAGCAACGGCATTACCCAAAGGCACACGGGAGGGGATGGCCCCGGCATGTCTCGGGAAAGAGGAATCACCTATTGTGCCTTAATCAGAAACATGGGAGCTATCCAGAGTCCATGGGGGGCTGGGAATTGCCATATAACCTTTATGATCATGCACTTCTGAAACTAAACCCAGGCATAATATACTGATGGTTTGCGGAAAACAGGAAAGATACATGGCACCTGCACCAATTAGGAGTAGACTGAGTTGGAAGAAACTGAATAACTGAACAAAAGCTTAAACCATGAGGAGTTTGTGAAGAAAGGGGGTGGCTGGTGAGCATTTCTGTGATTCTTTCGATTACGACAAATTACTACACATTCAGAAACTACATCCAAGTTCAGGTGAGACAGAAGTCAGGAAGGTGAAGGACCTCTCCTTAGGAAGCTTGTCCTTTTACTTAGAGAAGTCTTCTCCAACAAACTTCCACTTAACACTCATTAGCCAGAACTGGGTCCCACATATACCTCTAGCTGCAAGAAAGACTTGAAATCAAGCACTTCACTTTCCAGGCTCACAGTAAAGAGGATGTAGGAACAGGGATTTTCAGCACATGTAGTAGGGTACTCTATCTATAATGGGCTAAAGCTTGTGGCACATATGCAAAATCATATGAGCTACACTTTTTCCCAGTGTATCCCATGTGCTACTCACTGATCCAATACATTTGTTAACAAACAGTTAACTATTAGTTTCTCTTCTTTCAAAATAAAATTTCTCCTCCTCCATAACATACTCTATACTCCACCATCATTTTAGGTAGACAACAGCAAAATATTTCATTAAGGAGTCAGGAACCTATGTCATTTCTGGGACACTTTTATCAAAGACTGAACAACGGCCAGTTGCATGGACATAATTACACCATCTTTTCCTTCTCCTGTCTGTGCTTCCCAGTTCTTCTTCAAAAGATAGCAAAGGTAAATAAATCTAGCAGAGCATAATGATCCTGAGGGAGGCACTCTGACAAACTCAAAAGTCTCTTCAGTTTATTAACTGAATGACCTTCCCAAGTCTATTGGAACACAAATAATGGTATCTAACTCAAGCATGCTGTAAGGATTAAATGAAATAATGAAGGTAAAGTGTTGTGCACAATGCCTAAATTGCTTAAACTTTTAAAAGTTTCTTTAAATAAAAGTTGTATTTCCATTATGAAAAGCAAGTGTTCTCCCTCTCCACCTAACATGTAGAAATTTGAATGTGGCACCCCTCCCCATTTCTTAAAAATGATCCTTTCCTAATTTAGTAGCTTGTATTAATATTATGGGCTTCTCAGGTGGTGCAGTGGGAAAGGAATACACCTGCCAATGCAAGAGGCACAAGAGATGTGGGCTCGATCCCTGGATCAGGAAGATCCCCTGGAGACAGGAATGGCAACCCACTCCAGTATTCTTGCGTGGGAAATCTCATGGACAGAGCAGCCTGCTGGACTACAGTTCTTGGGGTCACAAAGAGTCAGACACGATTGAGTGCACGCATTGCATGGCATGGCTGTAGTATTATGTCTCTTTAAGTGTCCTTATATGTTAACAGCATTTCTTAGAAAATTAGCACCACCGGTAGAAGTTTAGCAATTAATCACTACAGGACAACTGATTTATGGCTTATGATTGTATTGCTATTTCTTTCTGGTCTACATTTGACTGAACTGATTGGTCTGCATGGACCAGGCATCTCATGACCAAAACAGATGCAATGGAGCATGTCTTCCCAATGAGAAGTTAAGTATGGTGTTTTTATGGATACTGAAAGGTAAGTGGTCTTTGAAGCCATAGAACTAGACAAGAACAATATCCCTTGAATGTTGAAAAAAGTTTCCGGTCTTTCTTTTGCTTAAAAATTATCATGACTTAAAAATAAGGGGAGAAAAACAAGGAGGAGGGTAACTCCCCCCTCAAATTGCTCTCAGCATGTGACAACAGTAGTCTTCAGAAACTTCACAGGTAATATTCTATTTGTGTACAAACCCACAATCCCTTATGCAAAATAACTTGCATATTACAAGTTATAATTTTTCTGATTTTATAAAAGAAATAGTGTGCATCACCCATACATGCCATAGCACAGGCCTAAAGCAGCGTCCTGCAGTCAAACACACTCTATTACTCAGAGAAACTAAAGAATGTGCATACACTCTGCCTAAATACACACTGGATAAATTAGGAGCTTTAGTTTTAAATTGATTTGGGTCATGTTTTATAACAAACTCACTGAAAAATAGAAAAGAAAATGTTTTCCAAGTGTGTTTTATTTTAGAATTGGGATAAGATGTTGTGGACCTGTACACATAGGTATAATTTCCTATTACATCATTTATAAATAAAAGAAAATATTTAACATATTAAATGAGATAGACAATAATCTTTTCCTTCCAATGGACCCTAAAATGTAAACTAACCTTTGAGATTTACTCAATTACTCTTTATAGAGAAGTTTTGTATCTTTGTAATCATGTGTTTGTTTATATTTCACTTGGACCAATAATAACATTGGAGTAGTCTACAAAAACACAATACAAAAGATTTTTTTTTTATTTTTAAATGGGAGAGGAAACTGGAACAAAGGGAAAATAATGATACGATATCAGCAAAGCTATAGGCTAGACTAGTATGAAGAAACGGACTTCTGGCCTCAGCATCTGCTGGAGGTGGACGACAAATCCAGAAGTCAATGCAAACAGAGGAATGTAATGAGCTTTAAATTTCCCATTGTCCTTAAAATAAATACACTCAATTTCACTTGCAGTGGAGCATTCTGAGCATTTGAAAATGGGAGTTTTCTTTTCATAGAGTTTCAAAAGTTACTCCTTCAGCATAAGCCACAAATTCTTCTTGACTGTTAGTCATGTCCTTAAATGTTGACTTGTGGTATTTTAAAAGCCACATGCACTCAAGAGCCAAATAATGATGTTCTAGCACACAGACCTCTGACTAGAAAAATACCAATGAGCCAAACTGAATTCTTCAATTTTTCACAACCGTACTTCTTATCACTAGGCTTTTGATAAAGATTCTAACTTATGTTCTTTAGCATCCTCCAGTAAAATCCACTGTCCATTACCAAGTTTCACTGATGAAGGAGAGTTTATGTCTTAGATATAAGACAGATGGATGACCTAAAGTCCACCTTGGGTTTGTCACTAGAATCTACATTGGAAAAATGGTATGTGATGTATTTGAAATTCTGACATCTGCTCTACTTGTTTTGTTGCATTCCCTTCCTACCTCTGGAAATCTCAAAGCAGGGAGCTGCCTCTGACATTAATAACTGATGGGTTTGAAAATACCAGGAAAGACTGTGGAGGGCATATCTGCACACATCATGGTTTATGTGAATATCCTCTTGGAGTTTGTAGCTGATGTCTACAGACCTACACGGATGCTTCTTGTATCTATAACACTCTCCTTCCCACCCCCGTCCCCATGACTTTCATAGGCTGAGATTAGCTTTACAGACTGCTTCTTCTCTGACCTTAAGTCAGTTGTTTAGTTCCTTCCACAACTCTAAGGAGTCTTTCCTTTCCTCTCCAGCTCTTGTTTCATGTCCATGGTTCAAACTCCTTTCTGTTTTCCCACTGTGTCATTACATGAATCTTTTATTTGTGTCAAATGGGGTAGCATCAATTATTACAATTGACTTCTATGTCACCAGTCTCTAAAGCAAACGTTGGCAAGTGTTTCCAGATACGCTCTTATCATAACACTTGATGTATTACCATGATGTATTTCCACAGTAGGGTCTAGTAATAATGATGAATGTGGAGAATGAGAGAGAAACAAAGAAAAATAGATTGTATTTAATGCAAAAGAAGGAAAATTCATTTTGTAACAGATTTTTAATCCTGTTTATTTTTTAAATAGTCTGAGATCAAGTGCAACAAGATGTTACATTTTTGATGAGATATTGTATGATAAAGTGAGTATTATTTCAGCCTTTGTCTCTGGTAACTTAGCAGGCCATGAAACACTATAAAGCCCTTCTTTCGCCATACCCTGTCTCCTTAATGGCCATCACTATAATTCCACCTACAAACTGAATATGTATAATAGCTTTGATTGATGCCTGATCAACTGTCAAAGTTGAAATTTATTAGTATTGCTCTGATAACCAAAGTAAAATATTGTCTGTAATCTTCCTTGAAAACTTACATTTGAGTCTTACAAAGAGGAAAAAAATATATATGATTTGAACTATGCTGCAAAGTTAAACAGTTTGTTACAACAAACTGTTTATAGCATTATCAATCAAGAAAGGGGGATAGGATTTTAGGAGATTATTCCTCTGTGGTCTTTCTACTTTCCAAATATTCCCCCTATAAATTAGACATAAAGATATCTTGATTAATGCAACTGATTGGGGAAACCAGATGTAAGTTTTTTCACTCCTGTAAATGTCATTAGTTTATTATTTTCATTTTTCACATAGTTTCTTCAGCTTAACCATAAAGTCTACAATAAGCTTATGATTGTAAATATACTCATTTCATCAACTTCATGCTGTTCCTAATCAGTTTTTTTCCTTTCCTAAATTTTTTACATTGTTATATAGTTTCATATGCTCTCTTTACACCCTACATGTCTCTTTTGTAATTAATTACAACTGCAGTTAATTACTTATTTAGGCTCTGTCCTCCTGCTGGATTATATTAAATCCCAAGTCTCCCTAGCTGCAGTCCCCAGCTTCTAGAAAAGAGCCCAGCTAATCAAAGGTGCTCCATAAACGTTTGATATGAGTGCAAGCATGAGGGAGTAGATGAAGCAAAGCAACATACTTCCCATAGGGAACATGTAAAAATCAACTTGGCATAAGACCAATGTCACATCTCTTTTGCTCAGTTTTATTTCTTTTTTAAGGCTCTGTACTTTAAGGGCAATTTAACTCATATGTTTTTATTAGTCTACACTCAATTTTTCAGAATGCTTAGAAAAGCTTGTTTGGTGTCCAAGAAACTTCACAAAAAAAAACAAAAGACACATTCTTTTACGGATGACACTTCTTTATTGTTCCCTTCTAAGAAGAGTTTAAAATTAGAATGATTTTGTTCTCAGGTGAGATACACCTTCAATCTGAATTTCACCTAACATTTAATTATTTTTCAAGATTCTCAGCATCCAAGGTTGACATGTGGAAAAACTATTCCAGAAGATTATAATTCGCAGAAAAATTAAGGGAGCTGATACTTTTGTCAGGGTTCTTGAATTTTTAGCTTACCTGAACATGGGTAGATACTGATTTGATTTCAGTACTATATCAGTACTGGTACCTACTATCTTGTAAATTTTGCATACATAGACTGTAGCATTAATACTGTAACCTAAACTTTGTCTTTCAATGATTTACAAACTCTACATAAATACATTTTTCTTATCATAGAATGTCTTCTTAGTCACACTAATACCCTCAGCATGTCAGAGAACATAAACTGTCTTCAGTATCTTCTCCCTTTCCTCCTTGATAACAGCAATGTCTGATTTTTAGCAGCACCACAGCTAAAACATAAAAACACTCAGGCCCCTCTTAGAGATGAATATATTTTGACATATAGAACTCATTGAAAATGTTTTTCACTTCCAGGAAGTTTTCTCAAGTGAGGAATCTGCCCTTTTCTGCGTGCCTGCCTTTCTCTTTCCTGCTGGAATGCAGCATACTTCAGGAAGCTGGAACTTCACCAGCCAAACTGAGACCTAGAAAGCAGAAGCCGCAAGCTGAAGTTTATGGTAAAAGCACACAGGAGTCTGGATCCCCAAGTATTTCCTGAAGCTGCCCCACACATTCAGGATTCCCTCTCTCTAGACTTATTTCATATAAAAAAAAGAAGTAAGTTTCTATTTTGGCCATTTTGCATTTGATTCCCTAAACTTACAGATGACATAGTTCTAAATTTTAAAAAATGATAATAAACCTAAGAAATAATTTAAAAAGAGAAATAAAATGAAAATGGCAGCGAAATATTATCTGCCTATTGCATTGCCCATCGGTGAGGACAATGAAACTTAGTTTTTAAGAAAATTGGTTTTGTTTTCATTATTTTTTTCTTCAAATTATTTCCTAGATATGCCACTAATGAATAATTTCACTGTATGTATCAGGTTTCTTCGGTCCTTCAAAAGAGAAAAGAAAAAAAAATAAAACCCACATTTTATAGTTGGAGTGAGCATCAAGACATTTTAACCTAACAGTCACACTAAACTTTATTTATTCTGATTTCTTCTGCATTTTATTGTATATATTTTCATCCTTAATTATTTTCCACTTGCGTTCTTATTAACCTTTAGTCACCTGCTATGTGGGAAGATCAGGAAATAAATATTTTGATGATGACCTGATGTATCAAATTAAATGAGGAGACTCCCTCTTCCATTTACAGTGTCTTCTCTAAGGCTAAGAGGCAGGTTATAGAGATGTGATGCCTGAAGGAGAAAAAATAGCTTTTTATTATCTAGTAGAAAATATTTTAGGGTAAAAGAGGAAAATGTGCATGGATTAATTACCAAGCATTAATTGTAAACTAAGTTCATTTTGGTTAAATACAAAAATTCTCCTCTAATGAACTTAGCAGATTTCATTCTTATGAAGCAAGACAAAAATGATCACGCAGCCCATGAGGGGCTGGCAATACTCAGGGTGCCTCACCACCCATCCAGGGTCAGGGGGAATCAGATTCTAGCAATACAAAGACTAACTTCCTTTTTACCTACATTAAAACAACTAAAGTGATTAATACATGATGATCTCTCAGAATGTTCTTTCTCATTATCTATCATGATATGAGATTATTTGTACAGGGGAAAATTGGGGAGCAACATAAGAGGTCATAATGCATATTGTTAAAGGGGGTGGACACCAAAGCTCTCTCATAAGCAAGCACATGAGATAAAAAAAGAAACTTTAAGTAAACCTCTGGCATGTCTCTCCTCCCTGTCTGTTCCCTGCTTTACAACTTTTGCTTTCTTCATTCACCTAAGATTTGGGTGAACAGTGTCCTGTGAACCCTTTCTGATTGCACAATTGCAATCGCCATTGGCTCTTTTGTCAGCAACTCTTAGTTTCTAAATCTGTAAAATAGGCTTGAAAATGAAAGGCTGTACAATGTAGCCCATTATGTTACTTCATCATTTCAAAGTAACACATATTGAAAGGGCACTATAATCCATATGCCAACCAAAATAAATAAAACACAAGAATTGTCAAATGTAGAAGACGTAGTAGACTCTTTGGCCTTTAAAATCAACATGACATCCAGGCCATTAACTGACCTGTTTAGATCTGTGAGTAGTTGCCTTATTTTTATCAGTGTGCACTTTGCTCGATTTTGAGCAAGGCCTTCTCTTCTAGCAGAGCAACTGAAAGCTCCTACAGTGGAAACACCAAGGCAAAATTTTTGTAAAATAAACCAAGTCATATATCGTAGATCTGCAGCTTATTTTTTAGTTACTGAAGGTCTTTGAAAATGACCTTTATGATCATCTTGAATCAACAGTTTCCACTAAACTAAAAAAAAAAAAAAAAAAAAAAAAACCACCACAAAAAACCCTCCATCTAGGTTAACATATATATGCCTATATTAACATACAATCTTAAAACTAAAGGTCACTGAAATCTCTTAGATATTATGACCACTAAAACCAGAAGAGTTTCAGTGAAGGTTGAGTAAACTAGGGAAAGGTTTTATTATTTGTATTCCTGTCTTCTTTAAGCTCTGGTATCCCCAAATGCCTATATCTTAAAACTGACTTTGGATAAAACAATGGCTGTGATTCTCAACCCTAAAAACAAGTCTGTGCATACAGTCTTCATAGAAATCACAGAATCTTTTAAATTAGAAAATACTTCTACTTCTTTCACTTCCCCTTAGTTCCTGAACCCTCATCCATAATAACCTAACAAAGAGGAAATTATGTCAGCATGTCTTATTACTGGGGATGTTAACTTTGATCATTTAGTTAAGGCAATACCTGCCAGATTTCTCCACTGTAAAGTTACTAGCTTTTCCCTTTCTATGCTCTACTTATTAGCAGTGAATCATTAAATTCAGCCCACATTCAATGGGAGTAGAATGAAGCTCTAACTTCTACAGAGAGGAGGGTCTTTCTCTTTCATACACACACACACACTTACGCATAGTTGGCTCCTACTGTCTTGTCATCTTGAAAAGTGCTTCCCTGGTGGCTCAGCTGGTGAAGAGTCCACCTGCAATGCGGGAGACCTGAGTTTGACCCCTGGGTCGGGAAGATCCTCTGGAGAAGGGAAAGGCTCCCCAATCCAGTATTCTGGCCTGGAGAATTCCATGGACTGTATAGTCCATGGGATCACGAAGAGCTGGAGCGAATGGCAGCTCTGTACTTTGAGTTGATCGGCTCAAAAATCCTATAGCCATTCTCTCCATCAGGATATCCTTTTTGGCGCAATCCTTTGAGCATAATCAGAATCCCACCACTTTTCACCACTTCTATTGTTTATTCAAAGCCATTGTGTGTGTGTGTGCTAGTTGCTCAGTCGTGTCTGACTCTCTGCAACCCCATAGACTCTAGCCTGCCAGGCTCCTATATCTATGGAATTCTCTAGGCAAGAATCCTGGAGTGGGTTGCCATTCCCATCTCCAGGGCATCTTCTCGACCCAGAGGTCTAACCCAGGTCTTC
Source organism: Capricornis sumatraensis (assembly GCF_032405125.1). NCBI lineage: Eukaryota > Metazoa > Chordata > Mammalia > Artiodactyla > Bovidae > Capricornis > Capricornis sumatraensis. Next base: position 57,827,631 of record NC_091073.1, on the reverse strand, counting down.
TGTATTGCAGGCAGACTCTTTACCAATGAGCCACTGGGGAAAAACTTATCATCTTTTAGATATTCAATTCCCATATATTTCTGCCTGCTCATCCCACTTTCACTCTAGGGTGGGATAGGGTACTTGTCTTCTAATAACTATAGTCTCTGTGCCCTCCTGTACTCTATTCCTATAAAAGCCTCATGATCTGTTTAAAATATAATTCAAATCTTCTCATTCCTCTGCTCACAACTCTTATGATCTCTTACCTCATTCGAAGAGTGTCTTATTAGTGGCACTTTTTCCAATCACTCTATATAAAATAGAAAGCTCTGTCTGGCATGCCTTGGTCTTTCTTCTTTGCTTTAATATTTTCTCTAACACATCACTATCTAACAAATTCACTGTCTAGTTATTTATATAATTCCTGTCCTCCCTTATTAGAATACAAGCTCCATGAAGGTAAGGGCACATGCCTGTTTTATTTGCTACTTTGTTACAAGTACCTAAAAAAGTATCCTGCTCAATAAATATTTTTAAATGAATAAATACTTCAAGCAATTAAGGATAAAACAATGCTAAAAGGGTTGTGACTGAAATTCATTGTATGATGAATCATTATGAATTGAATTGTGTACTCCTAAAAAGATATGCTCAAGCCCTAACCCCTGGAACCTATGAATTGGAGCATATTTACAAAGAGAGTCTTTGCAGATGAAATCAAATTAAGATAAGATCATACAAAGATTAGGCTCACCCTATGGTTTTTCCTGTGGTCATATATGGATGTGAGAGTTGGACTGTGAAGAAGGCTGAGCGCCGAAGAATTGATGCTTTTGAACTGTGGTGTTGGAGAAGACTCTTGAGAGTCCCTTGGACTGCAAGGAGATCCAACCAGTCCTTTCTGAAGGAGATCAGCTCTGGGATTTCTTTGGAAGGAATGATGATAAAGCTGAAACTCCAGTACTTTGGCCACCTCATGAGAAGAGTTGACTCATTGGAAAAGACTCTGATGCTGGGAGGGATTGGGGGCAGGAGGAGAAGGGGACGATCGAGGATGAGATGGCTGGATGGCATCACTGACTCGATGGACATGAGTCTGAGTGAACTCTGGGAGTTGGTGATAGACAGGGAGGCCTGGTGTGCTGTGATTCATGGGGTCACAAAGAGTCAGACATGACTGAGTGACTGAACTGAACTGAACACAATGATGTGTGTCCTTATAAGAAAATGGAAATTTGAACACAGGCAGCAGACTTACAGAAGACTGTCATGTGAAGAAGAAAACGGAAGCCAGGGATGCTGACAGAAGCCAAAGCATGCTAAGGATTCTAATTCTAGTGCTAATGCTTCCCATTCTGTTGCCCATAACCATCAGAAGATGGGAACAAAACAAGGAAGAATCCTTCTCTAAAGTCTTAAGGGGGAGCATGGCCCTGCAAATACCTTTATTTTAGATTTCTGGCCTGTAGAAGAGGCAGACTACCGGGATGTTTTGTTGTTATAAGGTACCCAATTTGTTACAAGAGCCCTAGGAAACGAATGCATGAATATTACACTCTTCTTTATTAAATCCTAGAATACCAGAAGTTCAGCTGAAACTTTAAAGGGAACATTTTAACACAACCATGTTTTAGATCTTTTCACAGGACAATATTCACTTTGCTTGACCAACAACAGTGGTCTTGAGCTTGAACTCTTCATTAAAATTGAGACAAAATAGGCTTTATTCAGTGACTTGTCTTTGCACAGATTCTAAGAAAGCACACAAGACAGACAACCCAGCATGCACAGGAAACACAGAGCAGAGGCTCCTGACTCCCAGAAATAGCTGCTCAATAACCCAGTTTCTCCAAGTTGGGATGTATGTGATCACAGAGGATGAAGTCTAATGGATATGGACCACTTTGGCTCACAGAAGCCATCAGCATCAGGGTCCCATCAGCTTTTCTATCTTGCTAGTTTCATAACCCTCTCAGAGGTATGGAACTAAATTCCATCTGTGATGTAGCTGATTACTCATCATTTACAGGTTATTCAGTGAACAGTTTAGATACCCCAAATATAGGTGCATAATTCATTCATTATATATCACCTCAGTAGGAATCAGATTTATCTTGCATATGGCACACACTACAATATTCCCCATGTTTATGTTTCAAAGAGGATTAAAGCAAAAGTCAAAGCCTTAGATGTCCATTGGGAAAAAAGAAAAGCAATAGATAGATAAATTACCCTTCTCCCACAGAATATAATACATTGCTTATAAACATAAAGCATCCAGGAATCATCTATATGAATTCATTCTAAAAAACTTAATCTGTATAGCACATTATGCAAAGTATTTAAATATAACTACATTTGTCCTCAACAACTCATTGAGGCAACATAGGATACTTGGGATCTTCTTTGTTTAAAACAATCTCCAAAATGAAAAATCAGCAGCTTATGAATGGCCTTCCTACTTAATCTTTCAACACCTATATTTAGGACTCTGTTGCTGTATATTAAGTAAAATTAGGGATGTTTAGATGCATTCGAAAATTTTGGAGGACAAACTTTATAAACATAATTAGTAACTTCTTGCCATAATCATTTCCTGACTCCACATTTGATACTCATTATTGGGAAGTGATAGTCATTACTGTGATCTGGTTCAACACTGTGTAGGTATATTTTCCCAACCAGTGATAGGTAGCTCTTGGGTCTAATCTGAAGAATGTAACAACCTAATCTCTGAAATTTTGCCAGTCGTTAAACAGAGCTATATCAGCATGGTAAACTCCACAGAACTGAACAAAAACTAATAAGCCAAATTCACTAAATTATATTTTCCATAGGAAAATATATTAATACTATTAAGAATCTGGTTTATGTAAATTAAGACAGTATAGAATCTCCAGAGAGGCCTATCCTACTTCTTTGCCAAAATTCTGTATTATTATTCTTTATAGATTTTTTTAAAAAACTGATACTTGTCAGTACAGTTTGGTATAATAAATTTATTCTACTCTTTCCTTTTCTGTAGAAAAAAAAATGTGCATACACATTTTTCTTCCTGACTTGACAATTTTTTAAAACTTTTAACAACACATATTTCCATTGGCATATATTAATAGTCTCAGACTGTCAAAAGGTATTGCTAATTCAGAATAATTATTACATTCAATATAGCAAACATTTAGTATAATATAGCTCTCATTGCCTCATTTATTAAACAAATACTTGGTGAACATTTGCTATGTGCCAAGTAGTAGAAAATGCTAGGATGTATGCAACAAGGATGAGGAAGATTTAATCACTCTCTGGCTCACAATCTGATTGAAAATAAGACTTCATATTCTGGAAACCTTTAAAATGCAAAAATTTCTATCATATCATAATCAATTGCTTTATACTAATTTTCTGGAATTTAAGCAGAAGAATGGATAAGTGAGCGGGAAGATAGAATAAAGTAGCAAGTAACTGCCAAGGAGCAGAATAAAGAAAAAAGGATGAAAAAAAATGAAATGTTTAAATGTTTTCAAATCTAATATTACAACATGGAGTATAATAAGCATTAGGAAAATTGCTATAAAAATAAAACTTCCTGGTCAAATAAGTTTGAGATACCAGCATACTATATTCCAGAGTATAATACTCTGCCAATGGCTATGAAAAGTACTTCCATAAAGAAACTTGTTTGTCTCAGTGGTTCTAAATTCACTTAACTTTCATTTTTTTTCCACATGTTATCTAGCAAATCCTAGAGAACTGGTATTTTGGGGAACACAATTGGATGTGCTGTAATAGATACTGATGGGTCTATTTGATTTAAAAATAGACTTAAGTCACATTATCTCCTAAAGTATTTATTCACAGGTTGAATAAATCTGAGTCTTGAATAGCTTTCTGCTTCTAGGAAGTAATACCAGGAAGAGTACCAGAATAGAAATTAGCTGGATATTTGTTTCCTCTCTAGTTAGAGATGGTACCAAATACTTCACAACATAGCAAGGGAGAAACATCACCTTAAATAAATTCATTCATTTGTTAATTCCACAGATATTTGCTAGTCCATCTCTGTGTCAGGTTCTGTGTAAGACACGGGAGCCACAGTGGGAAGCAGAGAAACAAGGGAGGTGCGCTAGTGGAATTTACAGCTAGTACAGAACAGACCGTAATCCAGTAACCACACAGACATATGCATACATTTCAAATAAACAGCTTTTAGGAAGAAAGGCTACCTTTTTTTTTCTTTATACCTCTGACAAAAAGCAATCTGATGGTCTCTTCTAGCTACATAAATATAAAAATAAATTACCTTTAGATGATCCTTCCTGTTCTTAGAAGAATAACTGGAGTCGTGTCCTCCGGTAATTATCTGGGTAGCAAGCTCCAGTATCCTAGGGAAACAACGTATCGATGGAGTTATGCTCTGAGTAGCTTTAAGACACCACTGTTGGTGGCTCTGCAAAGAAGCTGGACAGTTTTTCTTGACCCCAGTCTCTAGAACTAGTCCCAACCATATATACCCCAGGGAAGGATGGCTGCCCCACTTTTGGGGAAGCTCTGATCTTGAAGTGAATGAATGACCTGGTGGCCATGAGATTAAGACTGGATCCTCAGACCCCCTGGGTATGAAGCTCTCTCAACTAAAATCTGGCTATTGGCAAAACTTTGAGCTAGAAACTTTGCAAGGGGTCTTTGAAAGCCAGAAGTTTTGAAAGGGCTCATAACAGCTTTGAAAGGGCTCTAACCTTCTGATGTGAGCTAGAGTAAAGGATCAGTTGCCTCCACTGAGGTATACAACCACCCTTCAAAAAGAACTGTTGGTATGAGAATGATTTCACAACTCACCATCCTGCAAGTTCTGCTAAAGATATTCATTCCTGAGTCTTGAGGCACAGGCACATTGTATCTCAAATCTCAATCACTTCAGTTTTGTGAGGTAATAAAATCAGAATTTGGCTATTCCCACTTCTTTAGGCTAACCTGGCACCCAATGGAAGTGAATAATTGAGTCGAAAGCATTTTTATGTTAGGCTCCCAAACATTCACATATAACTGACCTGTGTGTCAGGAACTTTTAAATTACTACTGCAACTAGGTATTTATTTGTAGTTTTTTCCAGGTTAAAATGAATGACTGAAAAGTTCCTAATAGGGCTTATCTTACAGTGAGACTAAACATATCATCTTCTTGCACTGCTTATCCTGTTCCCTTCCCTCTCCCTGTATGGGTCTGAAATCCTGTCTGTACTGAGAAATGTAACTTCACAGAGAGCTTTATCATACTGTTAGGTAGTTAGAATAGGCAAAGGGAGTCCAGAATGGCAGTGGCTAACAGACAAGGAAAGGAAAGGCCCATGAAAATGGAACAAAGAAATGTCCCAGGACCGGAGTGAGGACCTCAGGTAAAAGAAACAGCACTCCTAGCTAGCACAGTTCACATAGGGCAGACTCAGGGGGAGGAGGAAAAAACATACAAAAAGAGGAGCCAAAGGGCCAGGGACGTCTCTCTCTTCTCTTCGCATCTTTAGGTCTTTTGGGTCGGCATGCCCTCACACCTCGTGGATGTATTTTCCTTAATTTTCTAAATAAAACTGAGCTGTAACACAGAGCTGTAACACTGGTTCATCCGAGAGCTGTAACACTGGTCCATCCAAGGGTTGTAACACTGGTCCGTACCTTCAAATTTTTCTTGTGATGAGACAGAATCGAGGAAATTACACACTCCCCTGACAAGATCGACTCAATCGTTTTCAACATTAGTAAAAAAAAAAAAAAAGTATTTGCTTGGATGTATATCTGCAATTTCTTTTCACATGTGTGCCCAAAGTATGGTTTTAAAATACAATGCAGTATTTACAAATTAGCCTGGACAAGAGACAAATTTAAGAGTAATATAAAAATAGGTGCCCAAACAAAGTGAAAATTTTAAAGTTGAAATTTTCTAAATACAAATTAAATATATCTTCAAGGGAATAAGCACTTTTTAAGTGCTCATTTTACCATCTCTTCTCCCCAAAACAGCAGCTGCTTGCTGCATACTCCTATGTGTAACTGGAGCACTGAAATATTTTTAAGTAATAGGTATTCTTAAAAAAAATTAAATCATGTGTATGTTTCTATTAATATATACCACAAATTGAAACATACATTTGTTTGACCTGATAATGAAAAAAAAATTATAACAGTTTTTTAAGAGTTCTATTTGAGAAAGAGAGGGCTATACAACTGACCAAGATTATCAAATATTTTTACAAGGAATGCAAGCAAAAAGGACACCTTGCATGAATGATGAATGTTGAGCAGGTGCTCTAAGGGATTCAGAGGCTCTAACCTAATGAAATACAACATCCTGAGAGGTGTGAGCAGGAAAGCATGCTATTATATCTCACAGGAAACACTCTGATTCTGGTGTCTCATTCTCATGACAAAGGTGGCAACCAGAATAGAGAATAGCACAGCATGGATCCATCCTCCTGACAAAGACAGGAAGAAGAATGGAAAATAATGCAAAGTTAGCACCTTCTTGTTCAAATACATTGTAATCCCAGGGTTTTCCTCTCTTCCAGCAAGGATGTAAGACATTTAGTCTTGACAAAGTGTAACTGTGATCTAATAATTGCTAGAACTCCAGGCTTTAGAGACTTTCAAGGTTTGTTTTACAAATAGAAAAGTGTATTATCATTCATAAGTGTTTTTAGTTTCTCAGAAAGGTGATTTTTTTAAAATAAAATACAATTGTTATGCCACAGAATCATGGATATAGGAAGTAGAACTAGGATTAGTTAAAACTTGTATTGTACTCTGAGACTATCAGTAAGAGAATTATTTATGTTGGACAAAGACAGGAAAACAATTCTACAAATGCTGCAGTTACAAAATTGTGATTGTAGCTAATAAGAATACAGAAGAACAGCACAGCTCTATGTTAGAATGTTTGTTCATCTTTGTATATGTATGGATGGGAGATAAGCTAGAGATTGTAATAATAAAATACATTTATAAAGGTCACAAAAACAACTCATTGTCACGTGTCTTTGAAAAATATTTTTCAAGAGTCAAAGCTCCAAACTGAAAGCAAAACTGAAGAAAGTTAAGTATTTTTTAAAAATATAGCTTGCATGTAAATGCTATTATTTGGGTATATATTTCATAATCTGACCATTCCAAATTATAATTAGGGCATTTCACTACAAACTTAATAGGTTGAACTGTTTAAAACCTTATGGATGTGATTCAACCATACTTCAATAAAAAAAATCTTGTGAATGTGAATTTTCAAACCTTCATTCCAAAATATTTTTTGCCATATTGAGATCTTAAACTTCTGAACTGACATCTTGAGGAGTTCTAGTAGCAATATAATAGAGGCTTTTATATACCCTAACTTGTTTAAGTCTCACAACACTTCTATGAGGAAGGACCAGCTGTTCTCTGCACTAAAACTAAGCACATAGACACTTTCCATGTGAAAAGAAATGATCTGATAATCATATATAATGTATTTACAAGTAGAAATATAGGACAAAGCTGACTTATAGAAGGAGTTGTCAGCAGATCTGGATTATGCATACATATGACCTTCTATTTGTTTTTTCTTTTAAAAGCTTTAATAGTAATCAGACTCAGTTTAGTCAAAATAGGAAATCAGGGATTTGTACACCTGTCCCACTAAGCTCTCTCTGTGAACATCTTAGCATCTCACAATAAAGATAATAGCTAAGTATACTAGAGTCACAGCTCAGTCCTGACAGTGCCCCAAACAGAAGAAGAAACTACTTTGAGAGAAGAAACAAGGTGAGGTTTATTAGCTGAATCCTAGTTGATGAGATGTCAGAGGGGAATCTGAATGTGACACAGTAGCAGGGATCATACTGTATGGGGAGTTCAAGAAGCTGAAATATTAAGTTAAACTAATGGTATAAAAGAGATATGAAAGTCAAAGTGAAAGTCACTCAGTTGTGTCCTACTCTTTGTGACCCCATGGACTGTACAGTTCATGAAATTCTCCAGGCCAGAATACTGGAGCAGATAGCCTTTCCCTTCTCCAGGAGATCTTCCCAACCGAGGGATCGAACTGTTCCGCGAGTGTATGTTCCTCGATTCTTTGTCTCGTCACAACAAAGCTTTGGAGTGACGGACATTAAAGCCCCCTCGGTGTGTCACAGCTCTCAGGTCTCAAATGGACCGTGTTATAGCTCTTAGACAAATCAGTGTTACAGCTCAGTGTTACAGCTCTATTTTGTTTAAAAGATATCAGGAAAATCCACCTTTCAGGCGTGAGGGCACGTGGATCTAAAGAGACGAGGAGAAGAGCGCCCCAGCGCGCAGGAGAGTGAGAGAGAGAGCTGGCTCTGGCTCCTCTATTTATATGTTTATCTCTCTCTGGGCCTGTCCTGTGTAAATTGGGCCAGCCAGGAGTGTTGTTTGTTTTACCTGAGGTCCTCACTCCAGTCCCCGGACCTTCTTTTGTTTCATTTTCGCAGGCTTTTCCCTTCCTTGTCTGTGGCCACCACCATTTTGGACTCCTTTTCCCTGTTCTACCTACCTAACAGAACCCAGGTCTCCCACGTTGCAGGCAGATTCTTTACCAGCTGAGCCACAAGGGAAGCCCAAGAATACTGGAGTGGGTAGCCTATCCCTTCTCCAGCAGATCTCTCCAACCCAGAAATCAAACCAGGATCTCCTGCATTGCAGGCGGATTCTTTACCAACTGAGCTATCAAGGAAGTCCCTAAATAGATACAGTCCAAAATAAAGAGATGCACAGCTAACAGAAGCAGACATGAAACACACTCAGAATGGGTAAGTATATAGAAAAAATGTCAACAACAATAACGACTGCTAGCATTTTCTGGTTCTTACTCTGTCATAAGCATCAATCTAAGTGTTTTATGTGCATTAACTCATCCTCACAGGAATTCTATGATGTAAGATTGTTTTATCATTATTAAGTCTGTATCATTGTATACATAAGGAGACTGTGACAGAGAGAGGTTTCGAATATGCACATTTGCTAAGGACTGAAACTAAACTAACTCAGGCAGCCAGTTGTAGGGTTTGTACCTTTAGTCACCTGTCATATTGTTGAAAGCATTACTGATAGAGCTTCCTACCCAGAAGTGAGCTGGCATTCCCAGAATTCTGCTGAAAAAATACATATAGCAAGATAATTTTCTTATTATTTGAACTGTGCCTTTTGATTGCAATTCCAGCTGACTTGGGCCAGAAAATATATGTTGCATGTACAGAAGAAAAAATGGAAGAGAAGCATCAGAAAAGGAAATGAAAGGAAGGAATTCCATCTAGAACAACACACATTCCTTCCTGCTCCCTGTATCATGCATTATTGGTAACCCTTTGTGCCAGGACCCAAATGAACATAAGCCAATATTGCAATTATTTCCCTCACTAGATGCCATCTCGTGCTTCCCCATTTAGTGCTATTGCTTGTTTATATTTGCTAATAAGCTCTGAGTTATTGGTTCTGTACCCAGTCAATTAAAAGTGGTTTACAGGAAAAGGAAAGAGTGTGTGATTACCTTTTGTGTAATTCAAAAGGTAATTAAAATATGTTTGGAATTCCTGTTATATAAATAATACCTCTTCAAATTTATTTGTTCAGAGAGGAGTTACCAAATGTCATCAGAAAATGGAAAAGTTAGATTCTTGGAATTTTTCATTAAAAGAAAGGACATCTTACTGTTTTCTTTAGCATGTACAGCAGAAAGAAAGCCTAGTGATAAGGCTGTCAGCTCAGATTGCCCAGGTATACAATGACTGACTGCTTGGAAAAATAAGGGTTGTAGCAGTTAAAATGTGAAGGGTACATATTTAGCACTTTTCATTTTGTGCTAGTTGCTAAATGCAGTAAAATATTCTAAACATTGAAACAATGACAAAGTTAATATCGTAGGATAACTTGATATATGTAAGTCCCAAAACATTAGCATTGATTTTTACCCTTCTTATGTCGTCTAATAGAAACCTAAGGAATTTAGTTACTATTTCTCTGGTCCAAAAGATCATGTCACTTTGATATCTTTTACATCTGGAAGATTTTATTTTCTCTGTGAAAATCTTTTGACTCCTCTAAGTCTTAATATTCTCATCTCTAAAATGGAATAGATAAGATATTATTAAATTTTCTCTCTTCTTTATTGCCTTTCAATGACAATTTATTTAAAGATTCTCTTTAAATAAAGAGATAGTAGTAGGGATAGTTTAAATTACGTTATTTTTGAAAGTTATATATTCAAATATCTGCTAATGATTTTTACTATTAATATTTAAATTTAGTATTCAAACAACTTTTGGAGAGAGTATGATAGAATTGATCTGTGAAGCAACCAAATAAACAAATTTATGCCTACATGTATCCATTATATAGTTCTATACAAGCAAGTAGAGATGGAAAAATATTGTCAGCATGTTTTAAGCAAAAATACTGATATGTATATAATCAAAAAAGCAATTCTGTCTTCCATGGAGCAATTGTCATGGAAGGCTATTAGACTTTATTTCAATAATTATACTACTGTTCAATAAAGTTTTTTAACTTATCTTCTGAAATTGCCTTAAGAAGGTATGGCACTTTTATATTAATGCGTTCTTTAATCTTGGCAAAATTTGATCAATGCCGAGTAGGTTTGGTTATTCACAAAGGAGGATCTACTGTCTTATGGCACTTACTGAGTGATTCTTATATACTATCAAAACAGGTATTTCAAAATTGTTTTGAACAATGACATTTTTACAACAGTGACATTATTGCAATTTTGCAACATTTTTGCAACTCATACATTCATCTAATTTGGACTATGGTAAGATTCCTATGAATGAGCTTTCCCAAGGGAATTAATACAAAAAGAATATCATTCATTTGGAAGCATGATTTCTAACCTTTTCTTTTATAATTTCCCTGTTTTAGCATCTATACATCATTTATACACATTTTTTATATCTACAGAAATAGTATGAATATCTGTCATAAAATAACTGCCATAAGGTATTGATAAGTTTATTCTTCCCATATTGTATGTATTTCAAGCTTATATCAACACCTGTGTAAGTGTAGAATTGCTCATAGTTACCTGAAAGGTAGGACAAATTATTTAAGATGACATTTTTCTTTCTATGCTATCCAATTTATGTATTTTCCTTACTAGTATTTTTTAAAAGAAATATATTATTTGGTAAAATTATTGCTCAACTGAATTTCATCAAAATGTCATTATTTTTATGTGCTTAAAAGGCTTCTTATCCTCTATTATTAAGTGATAAAAGATTATAGTTAGACAAAAACAGATACTAAAATGAAAGATATTAAAATATGTTTTAATAAAATTTAGCATGAAATGCAGAGAAGGCACTGGCACCCCACTCCCGTACTCTTGCCTGGAAACTCCCATGGACGGAGGAGCCTGGTAGGCTGCAGACCATGGGGACGCTAAGAGTCGGACACGACTGAGTGACTTCACTTTCGCTTTAAACTTTCATGCATTGGAGAAGGAAACGGCAACCCACTCCAGTGTTCTTGCCTGGAGAATCCCAGGGACGGAGGAGCTTGATGAGCTGCTGTCTATGGGGTCACACAGAGTTGGACATGACTGAAGCGACTTAGCAGCAGCAGCAGCAGCAGCAGCATGAAATGCAAAGCAAATATAAAAAAAGAATTCCTTTATTATTTAGAAGTGAGATTTTAATTTTTCTAACTCATCCTTTGCATTTTATATATATTTATAAAAATATATGCCATGTACAAACACATATACATAATTCTATTATGAACTACATTTGATTATTTATATATATACACCATAATTTTGTAAAGATTCCACTTTTAGTTTACCTTGAAACTGATTCCTAGATCCTTAAATATTTCTATACATTTTAATAAAATGTTTATATATATATATTATATGTATCATAAAGCTTTTTATATTGCTACTTTGGGGAAAAAAGAAATTGCATTTAGTTAGTAAATCTGAATCATGTTTTTTTAATTAATCCTCTGTTGAATCTAAGTAAGAAAAATCTCCATGAATATTTTCCTAGAAAATTATGCTAAACATAAATTTAGTAAAATTGTAAAAATATACAACTGATGCTTCTAGAATATATTTGAAAATAAATTTAACTGCAAAAGAAAAATAAACTGTCCATAATTTGACAGAAATGAAGTACTTTGTATTAGAAGAGGAAATGTGTAGTATCTACATCAGTTGTAAAGGCAGATTTCCAAAGTGGTAGACAGTTCAATTATTTCAGAATTTATTGGTATTTATTTATTATTACTTAGCATTGGTACTCAGCATTTACTGAATACCAGTTACATATTGGGCTTCCCTGGTAGCTCAGCTAGTAGAGAATCTGCCTGCAACACAGGAGACCCAGGTTCAATTTCTGGGTTGGGAAGATACTCTGGAGGAGGGCATGGCAACCTACTTCAATATTCTTGCCTGGAGCATCCTCATGGACAAAGGAGCCTGGTGAGCTACAGCCCACAGGGTCACAAAGAGTGGGACACGACTGAATGACAAACACACACATTTACATATTGGACCTAAATCACAGAAGACGCAAAGACCATAGGTAAGATTCCCTTCAAGAGGCCTATATTCTAATATAAAACTGGCATGAAAATATTATAATACACATTAAAATGTCATATATGAATACCCATACACTTTCTCTGGAAAAAATAAAACCGGAGAGATGATCATTTCAACTGCGAATGTTGAAGAAAGTTATCTGAGGGACAAGCTATTTTGACTGATTAATGAAATTTGGTCCAGAGGTCTGTTAATTTTCCATGCATACTAATTACCTGTTGTTTGCATGAGAAATTACTTCCAAATTGAGCAACTTCAATACACATTTATTATCTCTGTTTCAGGGACCAGGAATCTAGGTAGAGCTTAAATGGATCCTCTGACTTACATTCTCTCACAACTAATGGGTCAGTCCAGAGTCTCCAGTTTCACGTGAAGCCTTGACTGGGGAAGGACCTACTACATACACTTGGCCTTTTTTACAAAATTCGATTTCTCAGACATATTGGACTTAGGGCCGCAGTACCCTGCTGATTTTGGTTAGAGCATATTCTCAATTAATCCCTTGAGGTATGGGATTCTCTGACATGTCATCTTGCTTCTTCGGAATTTGAAAGTCAAATAAGAGAATAAGTGTGCTAGCAAGATAGAAGTCATAAATTTTGTAATCTGATCATGGAAGTGACATCCCATTACTTCTGCTGTATTCTACTGGTTAGAAGCAAGGCACTATATGCAGCCCACACTCAAGGAGAAGGTAATTACCCATGGATAGGAAATCAAGTAACTGAGGTCATTAAAGGACAAATTAGAACTCTGCCACCATTCAGTTCAGTTCAGTTCAGTCACTCTGTCGTGTCCGACTTTGAGACCCCATGAACTACAGCATGCCAGTCCTCCCTGTCCATCACTAACTCCTAGAGTGTACAGAAACCTAAGTCCATTGTGTCGGTGATGCCATCCAACCATCTCATCCTCTGTCATCCCCTTCTCCTCCTGCCCTCAATCTTTCCCAGCATCATGGTCTTTTCAAATGAGTCACCTCTTTGCATCAGGTGGCCAAAGTATTGGAGTTTCAGCTTCAACATCAGTCCCTCCAATGATCACCCAGAACTGATCTCCTTTAGGATGGACTGGTTAGATCTCCTTGCAGTCCAAGGGACTCTCAAGAGTCTTCTCCAACACCACAGTTCAAAAGCATCAGTTCTTCATTTCTCAGCCTTCTTTATGGTCCAAATCTCACATCCTTACATGACTATTGAAAAAACCATAACCTTGACTTGACGGACCTTTGTTGGCAAAGTAATGTCTCTGCTTTTTAATATGCTGTCTATGTTGGTCATAACTTTCCTTCCAAGGAGTAAGCGTCTTTTTAATTTCATGGCTACAGTCACCATCTGCAGTGATTTTGGAGCCCAGAAAAATAAAGTCAGCTACTGTTTCCCCATCTATTGGCCATGAAGTGATGGGACCAGATGCCATGATCTTAGTTTTCTGAATGTTGAGCTTTAAGCCAACTTTTTCACTCTCCTCTTTCACTTTCATCAAAAGGCTCTTTAGTTCTTCTTCACTTTCTGCCATAAGGGTGGTGTCATCTGTCTAAGTCTTATTTGAGAAAACAGGAATAAAAACTTTCAACTACATGTATAAAGAAGGCTACCAGGCTCCTGCATCCATGGGATTTTCCAGGCAAGAGTACTGGAGTAGGGTACCATTGCCTTCTTCATGACAAACTTACAGGTCACATCATATTCAATGATGAAAAGCTGAAAGCATTTCCTCTAATATCAGGAACAAGACAAGGGTACCTACTCTCATCACTTTAATTCAACATAGTTTTGGAAGTTCTAACCATGGCAATCAGAGAAAAAAAAAAAGAACCAAATGGGAAAAGAAGAAGAAAAACAGTCACTGTTTGCAGATGACATGATTGTACACACAGAAAATTCTAAAGATGCTACCAGAAAACTAGGAGAGCTCATTAATGAATGCAGCAAAGTTGCAGGATACAAAATTGATACATAGACATCTGTTGCATTTCTATATACTAACAACAAAAGATAAGAAAGAAAAATTAAAGAAACAGTCTCATTTACCATTGCATCAAAAGAAATAAAATACACAGGAATAAATGTATCTAAGGAAGCAAAAGGCCTGTATGCCAAAAACTACAAGACTTTGATGAATGAAATTGAAGATTACACAAACAGATGGGAACATATATCATGTTCTTGGATTGTAAAAAATGAATATCATGAAAATGACTATACTATTCAATGCAATTTACAAATTCAATGCTATGTCTATCTAACTACCAAAATGGCATTTTCCACAGAACTAGAACAAATAATTTAAGAATTTATATGGAAACACAAAAGATCCCAAATAGCCAAAGCAAACTTGAGAAAGAAAACCAAGCTGAGTGAACCAGGCTTCCTGACTTCAGACTACACTACAAAGCTATGGTCATCAAAATAGTATAGTACTGGTACAAAAAAAACCAGAAATGTAGATGACTGGAACAGGATAGAAAGCTAAGAAATAAGCCCATGCACCTATGGTCAATTAATCTAGAACAAAAGAGGCAAGAATGCAGAATGGAGGGAAGACAGTCTCCTCAATAAATGGTACTGGGAAAATGAGACAGCTACATATTAAAAAGTGAACTTGGAGTATTCTTTAACAGCACACAAAAATAAACTCAAAATGGGTTAAAGACCTAAATGTGAGATCAGATACAATGAATCTCATAGAGGAAAATTAGACAGAACATTCTTTGAGATAAATTGCAGCAATCTTTTTTTCATCTGTCTCCTAGAGTAATGGAAATAAAAATAAGCAAAACAGAATAATAAAAATAAACAAAATAACAGACTGAACAAAAAGAAACAAATGGAACCTAATTAAATTCAAAAGTTTTTGTACAGCAATGGGAACCATTGGCAAAACAAAAAGACAATCCACAGAACAGGAGGAAATATTTGCAGTGATGCAAACAACAAGAGATTAATCTCCAAAATTTACAAACAACTCATGTGGCTCAATACAAACAATAAATAAACAAATCCAATCAAAAACTGGGCAGAAGACCTACATAGACTTTCTCCAAAGAAGACAGATGGTCAAGAGGCACATGAAAGGATGCTCAAGATTGTTAATTATTAGAGAAATGAAACTCAAAACTACAATGAGATATCATCTCATACCAGTCAGAATGGCTATCATCAAAAAGACTACAAATAACAAACAGCAAATGCTGGAGTGGTTGTGGAGAAAAGGGA
This sequence comes from Capricornis sumatraensis, assembly GCF_032405125.1. Classification (NCBI taxonomy): domain Eukaryota; kingdom Metazoa; phylum Chordata; class Mammalia; order Artiodactyla; family Bovidae; genus Capricornis; species Capricornis sumatraensis. Next base: position 57,811,828 of record NC_091073.1, on the reverse strand, counting down.
AACTTCTTTTGCTGCTAGTGAGAATGTAAATTGGTATAGCCACTATGGAGAACAGTATGGAAGTTTCTTAAAAAAACTAAAAATAGAGCTACCATATTATGTGGGAATCCCACTTCTGGCCATATATCTAAAGAAAACTCTAATTTGAAAAGAAACATGCACACCAGTGTTCATAGCAACTCTATTTACAAGAGTCAAGACATAGAAACCACCTCAACGTCCACTGACAGATAAATCAATAAAGAAGGTGGAGTGTGTGTGTATATACACAATGGAATGTTACTCAGCCACCATAAAGAATGAAATAATGCCATTTGCAGCAACATCGATAGACCTGGAAATTATCATACTAAGTGAAGTAAGTCACAGAGAAACACAAATATCATATGATATTTCTTACATGCAGAAACTAAGGAAAAATTATATAAATGAACTTATTTCCAAAACAGAAACAGATACACAGACTTACAAAATAAACTTATGGTTACCAAGGAGAAAGGGTGGGAGGGAAGTATAGATTGGGAATTTGGGATTGACATGTACACACTTAAAACAGATAACCAATAAGGACCCATTGTATAGCACAGGGAACTCTGCTCAATATTTTGTAAAAGCCTAAATGAGAACAAAAACTTGAAAATTAATAGAACCTTGTATAACTGAATCACATTTCTGCACATCTGAAACTAACACAACATTTGTAATCAACTATACTTCAATATAAACTAAAAAATGAAAAAAAAAAAAAAGTCAGTTCAGTAGCCTAAGAAGGAATAGAAATGCGTCTTGTTGAACTAGTAGTTTCTCCCATAAAGTAAATGTCAAGATTCTAAACAGGCTGAGATCACTGCGGTTGAAAATCTGCATGTTCTAGAATGTATATATGCATGTACTAGAATGTATAACAGATGTATTAATATGTGCTGGTGCTCAGGGCATTTTGAGTCCCAGGTTTGAAAGAAAACAGTTGAAATCACAGAGAGGTTGCTTCTCAAAGCCAGGACAAGATGATGATGTGCTCAGTCTCACTGTAGGATAAGCTCTGTTAGGGACTTTTGAGCCACTCATTTTAACCTGAAAATAATCATAAGTAGATATCTAGTTGCAGTAGTAATTTAAGAGTTCCTAACACACAGGTCAGTACGTGCGAATATTTGGGAAGAACAGAAAATGCTGAGCAAAATTCATGATATTAAATGCAGACCATGGGGAATATCACAGACTTCATTTTGGGGAGCATCTGTTGTAGTATGCTACCACCTATATATGACACATATGCTGATATCAAGGACCAGGTTAAAAAACTGAAGAATTTTTTGTATCTTCTTGATGTTCCAATATTTTCAGAATACAATTGCTCTGGATTTTATTCTTTTTCTAAGAGCTTTGATAAACTTAAATCTATCTTAGTGGTGGTTGATCCCCAACGTGAGGATGATGCATTTCATTCCCTCACTGACATGTGCCATGCATACCTTACATTAGTGATTCACTGACCTTATTTTTCACATCAAAGTGTAACCTAGCAACCTGATTATCCCAATTAGCATGAGGCCAAAGGGAAAACCATTCAGGAGGAAAATACTCTCCTGTTTGGCTCTCTAAGTAACCACTTTGCCAGAAGTCAACTACTTAGAGTGACTGAGGGCATAAGTCTGAGCCTTGGGTCTCCTGTTGTGCATGTCCAGATGAATCTATATTAGCTTCACTGCCATTCACTAAGCTTCCATAGTCTATTCCTTCATCTGCCTATTCACTCAAAATAGAAAATTTGAATATTTCATACAAGATGTTATATACTCCCACAGATACCATCTTTTACTTCAGTGAAAGCCCAACAAACCTAGACCAATGCAACCAATCCATAGAAACAAATCTGGTTAAGAATCTCCCTCTTCTTAGGATGCCTTAGAGTTACAGTCTTTGGCACCTTAGATGATGGGGTTTGGATTGATTTAAATGATTTTTGTCCTAATAGATTAACATATAATAATTTTTAAAAATGGGCTTCCCTTGTGGCTCAGCCGATAAAGAATCCACCTGGAATGCCGGAGACCTAGGTTCAGGTAGGGAAGATCCCCTGGAGAAGGGAAAGGCTACCCACCCTAGTATTCTGGTCTGGAGAATTACATGGACTGTATAGTCCATGGGGTCACAAAGAGTCGGATACCACTGAACAACTTTCACTTACACTTTTAATAAATTAAATTAGTTGGCCTTGATAACTTACTTCTAGCTGTGAAATAGCCAAGATATCTACATAAGATATCTACATAAGAATTATATTCATTGTAGATCATAACCATAGTGGATATTTTCTCTAAGTTCTACCGGCTCATTTACCTGACTGCCACTACTTTGGTCCTTTTTAAGTTAATTTCTTCCTTTCCATCACAGCTCTGGCCTTGATGTTTAGATTATTTATTTTTTTTTTTGGAAATTGTCTCATCTACATTGTCAACATTTGCCCTCAGTGAACTCACTCACACACCTAACCCTGATTCTCCATCCTCCAAACTGCCTGGTTAGAACATCAGACTGGTTTGCCACTTTGTAGAAAATAATAAGGTTAAGCTTTCCCTTTTATGTATTCATGCAAATGAACAAAGACAAGCACAGTTTCAGTAATGCTAGTAACTAGGAATGTTCTTTACAATCTGTGTGATCCCAGGAGGAATTTCCAGGACCAAAGTAGAGGAGCCCTAAGGCAGATTATCAGGGCTAGGCAGGAACAAAGAAGGACATTTCCATCGAATCCCACTGTGAGCTTGTGTCAAAAACTTGATGTCTTAACAGAGAGAATTCTGCATGCACCTCTCTACTGTGTCAAAGATACTGTTTGAGCTAGACAGGACCATTACAAACCATTATTCCATCAGAACCTCTCTTTCTGTATCTAATTGAAGACTGTTTTCCAAGAACAATACCAAGTCAATCATAGAAAGGCATGGCCAGTGCAACATTCTCTCTTGTCATGGGAATTTTACAAGGCAACAGGAGGGTAGCAAGGTAGGAACAAATTAGTATGCACTGTATTCTGAAGTAATCTTTTTAAGTAAGAAAAGAATTATAGAACTTTTTAAGATAATGGGTGAAGATATGACATAATTAAAACTCAACATTCACAGAACTAAGATCATGGCATCCGGTCCAAAAGCTATGGTTTTCACAGTAGTCAGGTAAAGATGTGAAATTTGGACCATAAAGAAGGCTGAGAAATGAAGAATTGATGCTTTTGAACTATGGTGTTGGAGAAGACTCCTGAGAATCCCTTGGACTGCAAGGAGATCAAAGTAGTCAATCCTAAAGGAAATCAACCCTGAATATTCACTGGAAGGACTGATGCTGAAGCTGAGGCTCCAATACTTTGGCCACCTGATGCAAAGAGTTGACCCGTTGGAAAAGACCCTAATGCTGGGAAAGAATGAAGGCAGGAGGAGAAAGGGATGACAGAGGATGAGATGGTTGGATGGCATTGCCGACTCAATGGACATGAGCTTGAGAAAGCTCCAGGAGATAGTGAAGGACAGGGAACTCTGGAGTGCTGCAGTTCATGAGGCAAACAAGAATCAGATATGACTGAGCAATTGAACAACAACATATGAAATAATTTTGTATGTTCAGATGATGAGGCAATGGGAGAAGGACATCTTATCTCAGTCCATACAAGAGATGCTACTGCACAGTGGTCAGGTACCTAGGCTTCGCTCCTTAATATTCCATGGCTTGGGCATGACATTGTATGGGAGGCAGTGATCAACACGGTCCTCAAGAAAAAGAAATGCAAAAAGACAAAATGGTTGTCTGAGGAGTGCTAACAAATGACTGAGAGAAGTAGCTAAAGGCAAAGGAGAAAAGGAAAGAAAGATATACCTGTTTGAATGCAGAGTTCCAAAGAATAGCAAGGAGAGATAAGAAAGCCTTCCTCAGTGATCAATGCAAAGAAATAGAGGAAAACAATAGAATGGGAAAGTCTAGAGATCTCTTCAAGAAAATCAGAGATAACCAAGGGAATTTTTCATGCAAACATGGGCACAATAAAAGACACAAATGTTATGGACCTAACAGAAGCAGAAGATATTAAGAAGAGGTGGCAAGAATACACAGAAGAACTATACAAAAAAGATATTCACAACCCAGATAACGACAGTGGTGTGATCACTCACCTAGAACCAGACATCCTGGAATGTGAAGTCCTGTGGGCCTTAGGAAGCATCACTATGAACAAAGCTAGGGAAGGTGATGGAATTCAAGTTGAGCTATTTCAAATCCTAAAAGATGATGCTGTGAAAGTGCTGTACTCAATAAGCAGCAAATTTGGAAAACTCAGCAGTGGCCACAACTGGAAACAATTTGCACTCCAATCCCAAAGAAAAGAAATGCCAAAAAATGTTCAAACTATCGCACAACTGTACTCATATTACACACTAGTAAAGTAATGCTCAAAATCCTCCAAGCCAGGCTTCAACAGTATGTGAACTGTGAACATCCAGATATTCAAGCTGCATTTAGAAAAGGCAGAGGAATCAGAGATCAAATTGCCAGTATCCATTGGATCATCGAAAAAGCAAAAGAGTTCCAGAAAAATGTCTGCTTCAGCTTTATTGACTACGCCAAAGCCTTTGACTGTGTGAATCACAACAAAATGTGGAAAATTCTTAAAGAGATGGGAATACCAGACCACCTGAACTGCCTCTTGAGAAAGCTGTATGCAGGACAAAACAGAACAGTTAGAACTGGACATGGAACAACAGATTGGTTCCAAATTGGGAAAGGAGTACATCAAGGCTGTATATTGTTACTCTTATTTAACTTATATGCAGAGTCATTTCAGTTCAGTCGCTCAGTCATGTCTGACTCTTTGTGACCCCATGAACTGCAGCATAGCAGGCTTCCCTATGCATCACTAATCCTGGAGTTTACTAAAACTCATGTCCATTGAGTCCGTGATGCCATCCAACCATCTCATCCTCTGTTGTCCCCTTCTCCTCTGGCTTTCAATCTTTCCAAGCATCAGGGTCTTTTCAAATGAGTCAGTTCTTTGCATCAGGTGGCCAAAGTTCAGTATCAGTCCTTACAAACAATATTCAGGACTGATTTCCTTTAGGATGTACTGATTGGATTTCCTTGTAGTCCAAGGGATTCTCAAGAGTCTCCTCCAACACCACAATTCAAAAACATCAAAGCTTTGGCGCTCAGCTTTCTTTATGGTACAACTCTCACATCCATACATGACTACTAGAAAAACCATAGCTCACCAGATGAACTTTTATTGGCAAAATAATGTCTCTGCTTTTAATAAGCTGTCTAGCTTGGTTATAACTTTTCTTTCAAGGAGCAAGCGTCTTTTAATTTCATGGGTGCAGTCACCATCTGCAGTGATTTTGAAGCCCCCCAAAATAGTCTCTCACTGTTTCCACTGTTACCCCGTCTATTTGCCATGAAGTGATGGAACCAGATGCAATTATCTTAATTTTCTGAATGTTGAGTTTTATGTCAAGTTTTTCACTCTCCTCTTTCACTTTCATCAAGAGGCTTTTTAGGTCTTCTTCACTTTCTGCCACAAGGGTGGTGTCATCTGCAAGCATATCTGAGGTTATTGATATTTCTCCCTGGCAATCTTGATTCCAGCTTGTGCTTCATCCAGCCCAGCATTTCACATGATGTACTCTGCATATAAGAAAAATAAGCAGGGTGAAAGTATACAGCCTTGATTTACTCCTTTCCTTATTTGGATCCAGTCTGTTGTTCCATGTCCAGTTCTAACTGTTGCTTCTTGACCAGTATACAGATTTCTCAGGAGGCAGGTCAGGTTGTCTGGTATTCCCATCTCTTTCAGAATTTTCCAGAGTTTGTTGTGATCCACACAGTTAAAGGCTTTGTCATAGTCAATAAAGCAGATGTTTTTCTAGAACTCTCTTGCTTTTTTGATGATCTGATAGATGTTGGCAATTTGATCTCTGATTCCTCTGCCTTTTCTAAATCCAGCTTGAATATCTGAAAGTTCATGGTTCATATATTGTTAAAGCCTGGCTTGGAAAAGATTGAGCATTACTTTACTAGTGTGTGAGATGAGTGCAACTGTGTGGTAGTTTGAGCATTCATTGGCATTGCCTTTCTTTGGGATTGGAGTGCAAACTGATCTTTTCCAGTTGTGGCCACTGCTGAGTTTTCCAAATTTGCTGGCATATTGAGTGCAGCACTTTCACAGCATCATCTTTTAGGGTTTGAAATAGCTCAACTTGAATTCCATCGCCTCCACTAGCTTTGTTCATAGTGATGCTTCCTAAGGCCCACTGGACTTTGCATTCCAGGATGTCTGGCTCTAGGTGAGTGATCACACCATGGTGATTATCTGGGTCATGAAGATCTTTTTTGTATGGTTCTTTTGTGTGTTCTTGCCACCTCTTCTTAATATCTTCTGCTTCTGTTAGGTCCATAACATTTGTGTCCTTTATTGTGCCTATCTTAGCATGAAATGTTCCCTTGGTATCTCTAATTTCCTTGAAGAGATCTCTAGTCTTTTTCATTCTTTTTTTTCCTCTATTTCTTTGCATTGATCACTGAGGATGGCTTTATTATCTCTCCTTACTATTCTATGAAACTCTGCATTCAAATAGGTATATGTTTCCTTTTCTCCTTTGCTTTTCACTTCTCTTCTATTCACAGCTATTTGTAAGGCCTCCTCAGACAACCATTTTGCCTTTTTGCATTTCTTTCCTTGGGGATGGTCTTGATCCCTGCCTCCTGTACAATGTCATGAATCTCTGTCCATAGTTCTTCAAGCACTCTTTCTATCAGATCTAATCCCTTGAATCTATTTATCCCTTCCACTGTATAATTGTTAAGGGGTTTGATTTAGGTCATGCCTGAATGGTCTGGTGGTTTTCCCTAATTTCTTCAATTTAAGTCTGAATTTGGCAATAAAGAATTCATGGTCTGTGCCACAGCCAACTCCCAGTCTTGTTTTTGCTGACTGTATAACACTTCTCCATCCTATGCAGAGTACATCACGTGAAATGATTGGCTGGATGAAGGACAGTCTGGAATCAAGATTGCCAGGAGAAATATCAATAACCTCACAAATGCAGATGACACCACACTTATGGAAGAAAGTGAAGAGGAACTAAAGAGCCTCTTGATGAAAGTGAAAGAGGAAAATGAAAAACTTGGCAAAACTCAACATTCAGAAAATTAAGATCATGGCATCTGGTCCCTTCACTTCATGGCATATAGATCGGGAAACAACAGAAACAGTGACAAACTTTACTTTTTTGGGCTCCAACATCACTGCAGATGGTGACTGCAGCCATGAAATTAATAGACACTTGCTCCTTGTACTAAAGCTATGACCAACCTAGACAGAATATTAAAAAGCAAATACATTACTTTACTAACAAAGGTCTGTCTAGTCAAAGCTACTATTTTTCTATTAGTTATGTACAGATGTGAGAATTGGACTATAAAGAAAGCTGAGCATGGAAGAATTGATACTTTTGAACTGTGGTGTTGGAGAAGACTCTTGAGAGTCCCTTAGACTGTAAGGAGATCCAACCAGTCCATCCTAAAGGAAATCAGTCCTCAATATTCATTGGAAGCACTGATGCTGAAGCTGAGGCTCCAATACTTTGGCCACTTGATGCAAAGAACTGACTCATTGGAAAAGATGCTGCTGCTGGGAAAGATTGAAGACAAGGAGAAGGGGGCGACAGAGGATGAGATGGTTGGATGGCCTCATTGACTCAACAGACATGAGTTTGAGTAAGCTCTGGAAGTTGGTGATGGACAGGGAAGCCTGGCATGCTGCAGTCCAAGGGGTCACAAAGAGTTTGACATGACTGACTGAACTGGGGAAGTTACTTGACTTAATTGTGCCTCAGGTTCCCCAAAGGTTTTTGTGAGGCTGAAATGAGAGGAAATACCTAAAGCACTTAGAATAATAGCTGGCACATAGTAATCATAAATGTATCCACTATTAACTATTAGATAATAACAGGACATTAAAAATTCATGTGGGGGAGACCATTCTGTCTGACTTAAAAACTTCAAGTAGATGCTGATAGCATCTGTGTAAGCAATGAGGACAATGATGAAAAGTCCTCCTACCCCAAATACTGGCAAACAACTAACCTGAAGAGTCCTATTATTACTGAGTTTGTGCATTTGCAAACACCCGAGTAAACCCTATGCATTCATTGCACACACTCACTATGAAGCCAACAGAAAGAATCTATACCATAACCCAAGATGAAAAACAAATTTTCTCAAGAATGAAAGTAAAAGGAAATTTTAACTATTTACTACAGCAAACAGAAATGTCTCGGGAAAAGCAGATCTTGTACTTATTATTAAAGGGAGGAAAATGAACACTGAAAATGGTGACCTATATTAAATAAGACAAAATAATCTCAGTTGAATGGAATGCTTAATAAATAGCCGAAATATGTAAGAGAGGGCAGGGACAAAACAAGGAACTATATAGGAAATTTGGCTTTCCAGATGGTACTGGTGGTAAAGAACCTGCCTGCCAATGCAGGAGACACAAGAGACATAGGTTTGATCCCTGGGTTGGGAAGATCTGCTGGAGGAGGGCATGGAAACCTACTCCATTATTTTTTCTTAGAGAATTCCATGGACAGAGGAGCCTGGTATGTTATAGTCCATGGGGTTTGGGGTCACAAAGAGTTGGGGATGACTGAAGTGACTTAGTCGCAGCAACAGATTATAAGGAAACTGAATATAAAACATCTGAATATACATCAGCTTTAGGAATAAAAGGAGCAAAATCAATACTTCATAAAATCAAATCAGTGATTAAGAAAACCTTGAGAAGCCCCCCAGAGCATAAAGCATAAAGACAAGAGATGAAAAGATAAACGATTAGAGTGTGAAATAGGAAAAAATGAAACTATATTCATGGCCAATGGTATTTTAGAAAAAGGAATTAGATCAAATGGGAAAAGAACAATAACCCTCAACCTTAATTGGTAGAAAAATCCTTTTTGTATCTGGAGAAAGCTACAAGTCTACAGATGGAAAGATCTCCTTCTGCAACAAATATTAAAAGCAATTTTAAAAAATTCTTGTATTCTTACTGTTCATTGGATTGCCATTTCAATTTAAAAAGAGGCAGGTTTCAGAAAATGGTAACAAATCAGAAATCCATCTGAGAGATTTAAGATGAAAAATTACATATTAACATCTATAAGAAATTGTGCTATTATCTGGTGCTTTCTGACATTACCGTGAATTTCCTTTTTAAGAAAAAAACACCAATAACATTCTGCAAAAATATTACAGTATTTTGTACTGCAGTTTCAAAAGCACCAGGTGAACTTCTGGAATAACGATATCACACACAAATTTCTTTGTAGAGTTATGGCAACCCACTCCAGTACTATTGCCTGGATAATCCCACGGACAGAGGAGCCTGGTGGGCTGCAGTCCATGGGGTCGCCCACAACTGAGCGACTTCACTTTCACTTTCACTTTCATGCATTAGAGAAGGAAATGGCAACCCACTCCAGTGTTCTTGCCTGGAGAATCCCAGGGACGGGGGAGCCTGGTGGGCTGCCGTTTGTGGGGTCGCACAGAGTCGGACATGACCAAAGCGATTTAGCAGACAAAAATAGTTAAGCTTCCTACCCGTATTAGTTTACTAGGGCTGCCATAACAAAGTACCACAACCTAGAAGGTTTACACAACAGAAATCTATTCCTTATAGTCCTGGAGGCTAGAAGTTCAAGATCAAAGTTTTGGCGGGGTTTGTTTCCCCTGAGCTTGTCAGTGGCTATCTTCTCTATGTGTTTTCACATGGTCTTCCCTCTGGGTGTTTGTGCTAATCCTTACTTCTTATAAGCATACCAGCCATATTGGATTAAGGCTCACCCCAATAACCTAATTTTAAGTTATGTAACTTTTAAAAGATCTTTCCAAATTCAGTCATATTCTGTGTTAAAAGTTAGGACTTAAATAAATATATGAACTTTTCGGTGAGTGGCATGATTCAGCACATAACACTACCAAAACTTTTTTTTTTTAAATAAAGCTTTTCTCAGGGTTTCATCCAATATTAAAAGCCAGAAGATATGGTTCAACTTATTCAGAATTTTGTGGGAAGAATAAGTGTATATAATATGATAACTCTACACCCAGTCATGCTTTAATTCCTGTATGAAGACAATTTGAAGAAATTTTCAACCATATGATGGCTCCAAAGCTTTACTGTTACTAATCAAGATATAAAGCTCAAAAATTATGAAACATGATCATGAAAAACTGCATACAAAATAGCAGCCATGTCAAAAATATGACTTGAGAAAATCAGATTGATAATACAAGAAAATTAAATTGATTATACCTTGAATTTGAATTTCCAAAACAAGTGGACAAAGGACTGAAGAAGAATACAAACTATCTACTTAATATTTCCACTTTTATTTTAGTTCCATCAATGTGGTTGTTGTTGTTTTAGTTGCTAAGTGTGTCTGACATTTTTACAACCCCCTGAGCTGTACCCTGCCAGGCTCTTCTGTCCATTGGATTTTTCCAGGCAAAAATACTGGGGTAGATTGCCATCCTCTTCTCCAGGCAATCTTCCTGACCTAGAGACTGAACCCATGTCTCCTGCATTGGCAGGAGGATTCTTTACCTCTGAACACCAAGGAAGCCCAGTGTGTCAACAGGTGTGACAATTCTTGGTGTTTACAACTAGTATGCATATTTGTTCTTTCTTAAAGGCAAACATTCGTAGAAATAAAATCAGGCATATAAATTCTAAATCATAACAGAAAGCAAAGAAAGCACAGTTTCAAACAACAGTTCTTAATTTTAGGGGTATCAATCTTCTTTTATATTCTTAATAATTACTGATGACCTAGAAGAGTTTTTGTTTCATGGGTTACATATGTTGACACTTACTACAGTGACAAATCAAAACTGGACAACTTCTAAAACACAATTATGGAAAATAGATTTCATTAACTAAGACACATTTCATTACCTGCCTGAATGATGATGGTGTTGCTTTTGCAGACTTTGGAGTTTTTGAAAACTCCACTGTATGCTCATTAGAAAATGAGAGCTGAATGAGGTAGATGATGTCTTAGTATTATTATGAAAATACTTTTGGCTTTGTGAACCCTTAAAAGGATCTTGGGAAATCCCTGGGGGTCCCAGAATCTTTCATTAAGAACTGTTAACTTCAATACATAAATGAATAGGAAACACCAATAAACCCAAAAAAAAGTTGAAAAAATGAGACCAAATTTGTCTAATAGAAGATATTACAAGTAAAGATGAAGAATGAAAACTGATTCACTTTGATACAAACTTGATACAAAGGCATCTGCAGTTTGACCTTCCTATACCCTGTTCTAGTGGCCTCTGTTTTTCAAATGCTAAAGGACACCTTTCAGGCATCATGTTTTCTGACTTCTGGTGACATTCCCAACAACTTTCCCTTTCATTGAAGTTTTTCCTTCCGTTTGTCTCTGTATGCTATTTCCTGCCATTTCTACTGATAACTCTTTAATGACTGTCTTTCTTGGTTAGTTGTTGGGTTTTTGTTTGTTCGTTTTGGACTTCTCAGTCCTCTGATTCCTGTTTTTTGACCTCTGCTTTTTTTAACACTATCTTTAAGACATCTCATCTACTCTCCTGATTTAATAATATCTTTATAATACTTCCTCCCAGAGTTTTGAATGCATATATGTCTATTCATATATCAAACTGCGTACATGATGTACCTGCTTGTGTATAAAGCAGGCCTGTCAAATTTAACATATTCAAACTTTGTTGAGAAGCTTTCTCCCCTCAAAAGAGTTTTTTCATATATCCCATTCAATCAGTCATCAATCTTGTTGATTTTATTACCCAGTTATTTTACAAATCTATTTTCTTCTTTTACTCTGTACTAATAATGACCTTGGAGAAGGAAATGGCAACCCACTCCAGTATTCTTACCTGGAGAATCCCATGGACAGAGGCGCCTGGCAGGCTATAGTCCATGGGATCACAGAAGTTGGATACAACTTAGGGACTAAACCACCACCACCACCATTAATGAACTAATTCAGAACTGTTATATCTTGTCTGAACTCATCTAAAACCCTCTTGCTTGGTCTCCCAGACACTAATCTAGACTTCCTTTGATCACTTTCCATTTGTATTCAGAGCAATCATCCTAAAAGCCACATGCTGCCATTTTAAGCAAAACTTAAAAACTTCATCACCTACAATGCATCTTAGTTTGACATACAAGTCCCACTACACACCTCTATCATGGAATCTCTGCTACTCTGATAATGACATCATAAACAAATACCATTATATATAGAGAGAGATACCGTTGACAATAAAAGTCTTCCCAGGTGGTGTCAGTGGTAAAGAAACTGACTGCCAGTGCAGACAGACGTAAGATACCTGGGTTCTCTCCCTGGGTCAGGAAGATCCCCTGGAGAAGGAGATGAGAATCCATTTCAGGATTCTTGCCTGGGGAATTCCATGGACAGAGGAGCCGAGCAGGCTGTAGTCCATAGGGTTGCACACAGTCAGACACAATTGAAGCAACCTAGCACAGACACCAAAGTCAGTATTTTTCATCTCGTTTGAATTGATTTTTCAGTTATGAAACTCTGTAAAAATTAAAATATAATTCAAAATAGTGTAATAGCTATATGTACAAGAGGTGAATATGCCATCATTTATAATAAAAAAGAGGATAAGCAAACACATGTAAACGTGAAGATTAGACAAACTCTTTTAAATAATATATGGTATAGTTATTCTAAATATCCATTAAATAACTTTTATGTGTATATTTAGCAACATGGAAACTATTTATGCTGGAATTTGATGTTGAAAAAGATTATAAAATTGCACATAAACTATGATCAAATCTATGCTTCAAATATAAATACACACACAGATATATATACACACACACAACCAAACTGATAACACTGATTTTGTGAAGCATATTTTTGTTTTTCCCCTCTCCAGTTATTTGATAATGTACTCTTACTGCAGTTTTTCTTATTTTTAAAGATTCATGAAAGTTTAAATCTTGGAGTTTTCTTGACATTATACTAATATCAATATTTTTATCCTTGATATGATATAAAATCTTAAACAAACAGAAATTGTCCACTGGGTTTAATTTTTTTCTCTTTTCACTATCATATTTTGGGGTTTATTTAAAAAGGTGCCAATGTAGAAATTAAGGTTTATACTCTTAAAGCAAATAAATCATCTATTAAAATATCTATGATTTACCTTAGACATTTAATCTCTGTAGTGGTTAAGAGCTCAAGATCTGAAGTTAGACTGCCTGGGTTTGTCACCTCAGCTCTGCCACTTACTAATGGTGTGATCTTCGACAAGTTATTTCACTTCAATGCACCTTAATTTTCACAAGCGTAAAATGGGACTAATAATTACACCTACCTCATGTATTTGATAAGGATAAAATGACTAAAATAGATAGAACACTTAGAACAGTGTTGGGTACATGCCAAACACTAAATAAATGTCAATTATTAACTATTATCACCATAATATTATGTATTAGCATATTAAATATCTTACCATACAACAGATAATTTTATATATATTGTAATTAGTTTTTTCACATGCATTATTCATCTGCAATCATACCACATGTCTGTGAACTAGAGCAGGTATTACAACTGTTTTTGCATATGAGAAGTGAAAATCTCACAGAGACTGGGTCACTTGCCCAGAGTTTGAAAATTAGACATTTACCAGATAAAAAACACACTGACTCATGAATATTCTAATGCTGCCCCAGGGCCCAGGCTCATCATGACCAAAGTATCTGAGTGAGATGAATTCCCTGGCCAAAGGCAAGAAGTTGAAGATCTCTGCTTGTTTTCGTTTCTTATTTCAATATAAATGGGCAGACCTTTATAAATGTTTAACAACAGGCGGGGGTGGGAGGAAGCTCTGACTTATATTTATGTGGCCACTTCCTGTTTCTGGATGGACAATTTCAAGTTACCACGTGGTGTCTGAATAAAGTTTGGAAGAGATGCTCACAGTGGCTCTGTCTAACCAATACTGGCTGGTTCCAGTATACCAAGGAACACAAAAGCAACAAATGATTACCAGTGTAAAGCTTGGCCCATGTTTGGTCCCAGAGCTTAAATGAACATTGAAACATTCCTCTAGCATGGACTGTATCAGAATTGTTGCTAACCTGACCACTTTGTCTTCACCTAAGCCTTCAGAATCACTTCACATTAGAATAGCTGCTGAGATATAAAAATCTCCCAGGTCACATCTTTTTCTTTCTGGGTTTCAGTGTTACTCTGAACTATACAGAGGTTCTTGCCAGTTTCTCATTTTCAATGCACATATAAGAAGGCACTGTGTATTTTGAGATGCTTATTGGATCTAAGTTATTAAGAAAACCATATTCATTAGTGTTGCTTGTCCTCAGGGGAGGTCAAGGAAGGATACCAAGGGCTTCACTGTCGATCTGTATAGATCTTCCTCTGACTTTATCAAACGTAGACACCATACTTGTTCAGAGGGCCATGTTTCTTATTCTACATTCCAGGACTCTCGGTCCTTGCCTGCCTGAGTAGCCTGACATTGCTGAGAGGTCAGAGGCATTTTCCTCCGGTTCCCCTATGACCTCAGTGAAAACACAGTGTATTCAACTTGGACTCACTACCTGGTTCAAGAGAGCTTGAGAGAAATCTGATTATTTTCTGATTTGTCTTGTAAAATTGCCAAGTGCAATTACCTCAGAAATGGCAAGCCAAGAGCTCCCAGCTTCTTTACAAACACAAATGGATATCTGAATAGTCATGGATTCCCAGCTTGAACCACTGGTAAAAGTTGCTTGCCTGTTATTATCCTAAGTACCATTGTACTATTTGCATTTACTGAAAGGAAATATCCAAAAGACTATACTTCCAGTGCCCTCGACATATATTTAGCTATGGATCAGACTGACTTAGCAGGGTCTAACTGGTTATCTACAAATCTGGTTCTGATGTGAGGCATTAGTGCTCCAGATTCTCAAAATACAAGATAGAATTGCCTGTTGAACTCTTCAAAGATCACTGGTGATTAGAAAAACCCTCCTCTACTGACATGTGGGGAAAGTGACAATGCTG
Organism: Capricornis sumatraensis; assembly: GCF_032405125.1. Lineage (NCBI taxonomy): Eukaryota > Metazoa > Chordata > Mammalia > Artiodactyla > Bovidae > Capricornis > Capricornis sumatraensis. The sequence continues at coordinate 57,796,682 of NC_091073.1, read as the reverse complement.
GGAAGCATCAGCTCTTGATTAGAAAGGCATGAGCCTCCTCCTCCTTCTCATTTTCCTACTTCCACCCTCCCCACCATGTACAACAGCTTCAAAAACAGTCACTCAGGGACTGGCTTCTAGATTTTTCTGTATTGAGTTTGACAGTTGAGGCTTAATGATAAGTTACCTGCCTACAGCAGAAATAACTTTATTTTGTGCAGTATGGTAAGCCTTTGCCCTGATGGTAGAAGGAGCAAGAGAAACAGTATTGATTAAAAGAATTTTATGTAAATACACTTCAGCATGAATACCACAATAATACACCATATTTAAAATGTTGCAGCATCTAACATTTACACTGGCATTGTCTGTATCCACAAGAAATGCTCTTGAACAAATTACAAAGGAAGGAGAAGGAGTTTAAAAATCTGAGTGCACACATGCCAATTTTCCATCCTCTGAAAGCTGACCCTGAGATAAAGATTTAGGTCAATTAGTTTATTTTGTGGATGATCCTAGGAAGCACAGTGTGAGAATGACAAGAGGAGAAGGGAAGAGAGGAGGGCCATAAAGAGGAAGTATTAATGGCTAAATTACCACTGTGAGCAACTGGAAATCAATGCCCTTGGAATCATCCAAAGACAACGTAAACACACCTCTAAGGTAGGAGATAACTGGGGTACTTAGCCATGTCTCTTCCATCAGTGTTTGAGGGTGGCTCTTGGTGATTTTATGAACAAGACACAATGGACTTGCCCTGTACTCTAGGTGAACATCATATCTAGTAGAGACAGACACTGATTCTTAACACAGGAAGCCATTGGTATATATAATAACTGTGCATCAAAGCTGCAGGTGAACCTGAGTGGGCCAAGAGGATATGAAGCACTGGCAGTGTCTGTCATAACACACCTAGTTCAAGCAGTAGTGGCTCAAGATTGGAAGGAATCAAAAATCAAGGACCAAGCACACAAAGGAAATGATGGCAGTGAAGGAAATGGCAACCCACTCCGGTACTCTTGCCTAGAAAATTCCATGGATGGAGGAGCCTGGTGGGGTACAGTCCATGGGGTCACAAAGAGTCGGACACAACTGAGCGACTTCACTCACTTCACTAAATAAGCCATATAACATGCCTCCCCTCCACCTCTCCTTCTCTTGTTGCTTCTCTCCTTTCTGAAGATTCCCTGCTGCTGCTGTTGCTGCTGCTGCTGCTAAGTTGCTTCAGTCGTGTCCGACTCTGTGCGACTCCATAGATGGCAGCCTACCAGGCTCCTCCATCCATGCGATTTTCCAGGCAAGAGTACTGGAGTAGGTTGCCATTGCCTTCTCTGGAAGATTCCCTAACCTGACAGTAAATTTCCACATACCTTGCCCACGAGTCCTACCGAAACCCACAAATCCTACCCATTTCTCCATCCTGCAGGCCTGGCCTCCCACCTCTTGTGAAACATACATGTTCTGTTGCCTATTCCCTGAGATATTTTCTGCTTTCAAAAGTGACATATCCTTACCAGATAAGCTTTTATGGGCTAAAAAGTTGTTGACTAACGTCTTATTTTACCCGAAGATATTTGTAATTCTGTCAGTGTGCTAATGATACTTAATTCATCAAGGGGATAATAAACAGTGTACTTTTAGATAAAATGTTAGATAAACGGTATGAGAATTTGAAGGGATGGGGCACTCTCATTTACTTATGAGATTTTATTTCCCTTAAGGTTTCAATTAAGAAATATAACTCCATTTAGAGATTCACAGAGATTAATGTTACATTGAAATCTCTAAGTCTGACTTTAAATATACCTATTTATTATGTAATCATTTGCTCCTCACATAGTTTACTAAAGAATCACTTAAATAATGCTTAACCTATTTTCTTCATTACCTTTTTAAATATAATATTTGACATATATAAATTCATGCTTTATGTATATATATATATACATGTATATACATATAAACACAATAATATATCAAAATGCCTCTGAACTCACCATAATCCAAGAATGAAAAAGTCACCAATAACTTGGCATATATCTATACGGACTTCTTATCTCACCCCACAAAGTAACCAACCCCCATCTTGAATTCTGTATTTGTCATTCCTTTTTCTTTAAAAAGATTTCATTATATGATAGATAAATCAGTAATATATTGGCTAGTCCTGCTTGCTCATGACATTTAGTAAAGTACAACATGCAGCATTCTGGGACTTGTAGTTTTTCAAATTTTATTTTCTAATATTCCATTCCTAAGATTCATCCATATGGCTGCATGTAACCTGTAGCTGCTGAGCATTCCTTTTCAATACCACATATATATCCATTCTATTTGTATATCCAGAATCCCATTGATATACACTGGAGTTGTTTTCAGTCCTTTTGATCTTTTAAGAAACTTTCCTATATTCTTATATTTGCTTCCTGGTGCATAATACCTAAGGTGGAGTTTTCCAGTCATGTCTGACTCTTTGTGACCCTAAGGACTGTAGCCCACCAGGCTCCACTGTTCATGGGATTATCTAGGCAAGAAGGCCATTTCCTACTCCAGGGGATTTTCCAAACCCAGGGACGGAATCCCATCTCTTGCATCTACTGCACTGGCAGGCAGATTCTTTACAACTGTGCCATATGGGAAGCCTAATCTGAAATAAATTCAGTCCTTTTTTTGATTTCTCAAGGGAATCCCAGTTGCAATTTCACCACCTTACCAAAGGAGCCTGTGTCTAGAGAGCAATGCTGCTAGTGGCATTCTGACTTCTGATCTCTTTGGCCCCATCTCCACTCCACTGATAAGGTTCCTGTTCACTGTCAATTTATGCCTCTGTTTTAAAGACACTCCCTACATCTGCAAAACTAGCAATAACTCAAAGTATACTTTGTCATAATATAGTTGTTTTATTGCTGCAGGACCCATATGAACATCTAATCAGACAGAATGCCAGAAAAAGAAGTATAGAAAAGAAACCTTTTCGGTGCATGTGTGCATGCTCCGTTGTTCAGTCATGTCCATCTCTTTGTGAATCCATGGAATGTAGCCTGTGAGGCTCCTCTGTCCATGGGATTCTCCAGGTAATAATACTGGAATGGGTTCCCATGCCCTCCTCCAGGGGATCTTCCCAACCCAGGGATCAAACCCACATCTCCTGTAGTTCCCACATTGGCAAGCAGATTCTTTACCACTGAGACAACTTGGAAGCCCCAATATTTTCAGTAGTAAAATGCATTACCATTTTGGGGATACTAGTTCATGGTCCACAGCTTGAAAACTAATAAAATGCCCCAAATCCTGGATTACATTTCAGACTAATGATTCTACCAGTCTAATGGTCCTTAAGTTCTAATCTTTTTACCATTCTTCCACTATGAGGTCATTGTTATTTCAATTAATTCCTCTATTAAATACATATCTGTGCATATGTTTTTTTCTGACTAATATTCTCTTCTATCAATCTTTTTCCTTGAGTAGAAATAGAAAAAGTAGATGTCTGAATTTCAGATCTATACAATTTTTTTCTGATGACTATGAATAAAGTGACCAAAAGCTGGTAGTTGAATAGCCAAGAGAAAGCGATTAATAGCTTGGATGGTCCATAACATAATATCTGTTATTTTAGATGAATATGAGACATTAGTATTCATATAAGTATTTTTTCCTTAAGTGAGTTTAAATCAGCTTTCTTAGGTAAGTCTTCCTCAATTTACACATGATGAAATCAGAAAATATATAGAAATATTTCATATATTCACTATATAATTGATGAAGAGTTATAAATAAGCCAGGTATATGCACTGTCTGTTCTGGAGAGAATGTATGAATTTCCTCTTTTCATCGATTTTAAGGCTTTATTATTGAGAGTCACTATCTTTATTAAATATTACTTATATATTAAATTAGTATGTTTTATTTTTATCAAATGAACCAGGATTTTTTAAGGTTACAATTTTATGATTTAGTCATTTTCTCATATATTTGGTACTACTGTGATTTATTAACTTATCTAATTAGAACCAAAAATACAACATGAATTCTACACATTAGACATTTTTAAAAGAAATTTTAAGGCCACGAAGTGCTTCCCTAGTGTCTCAGGTGGTAGAGAATCTGCCTACAATGCAGGAGACCTGCATTTGATCCCTTGGTTGGGAAGATCCCCTGGAGTAGGGAATGGCAGCCCACTACAGTATTCTTGCCTGGAGAATTTCATAAACAGAGGAGCCTGGTGGGCTACCATCCATGGGGTGGCCAAGAGTCAGACACAATGAAGCAACTAACTCTAAGGCCATGGAAGAAACTATAACTATATCTATGATCCTTTTTAACATAAATTGTTTTCCTTAATTTTTCTGACTGGCATTTAATTTTGTTTATATCTGATATTTCTCCATATCAGCACATAATTTTTTTTCATATTTTTTTACTAGATAGATGTATCACTATAGACACATTTTTTCAGGTTTTACTTATTAAAAACCATACTTAAGTGAATACTTGAATAAATGTTGTTAACATGGGTAAACTATTCAAAAGAAAAAATTATTAGAAGTAAAATGCTGGGTTAAAGGTCAATTAATTTTTTCTCAAAGAAGTTAAACAATTATTTTCTCCCTAAATAGTTTGTGAGATTACCTACTTCCCATATTCTTGTCAACACTATTATCAAAGTTAGTTTTGTTATACTTATGGGATGTGATAGAACTTTTTTTCCATTTCCTCTTTCATGAAGAGTTTCATTCTTTTAAAATGTCTCATTTTTTTGTTATTTCCATGGGGGTTAAACCATAGGATGTAGTCTATTTCCTTCCTAGTTTCATATTTTTATACACTAAATAGCTTATTACTTACTTAAGTAAGTAAAGTAAAGTCTCTCAGTCGTGTCCAACTCTTTGCGACCCCCTATCAGGCTCCTCCGTCCATGAGATTTTCTAGGCAAGAGTGCTGGAGTGGATTGCCATTTCCTGCTCCAGGGGATCTTCCCCACCCAGGAATCGAACCCGGGTCTCCCGCATTGCAGGCAGATGCTTTACTGTCTGAACCACCAGGGAAGCCCTATTACTGCATTTATGATATGTATAATTTACGAATAAGGGACGTAGAACACATACCCACTGAAAATACAATTTGGTTGACGGAGAGGATTCACTTAAAAGATGGTAAGAATCCCTCCACCGTTTTTTGGGAGGGAAATTAAGTGTCTGAAGAAACGACAGAAGGTACTGTTAAAAGTCACACAACACACTGCTATACCACGAGAACCTGTATAGCACCAAGACTGATATTTTATTATACACATGGAACAACCTTATTTGATTCATCTGTACCTCTGTATACTTAAAAATACAGAGTTCCATTTGTGCTACTTGAAATATTAAAGGTAATATATACGTATGCATGTATATATGTATATATATATATATATATATATATATATACACACACACACATATCTAGGTCTATTTCGATGCAAACATGGGTTTAGGTTCTATTACAATATATATTTATGGCTTCAGTATTCTAAGAGTGTCTATACTTCTCATGTAATACATTCTGTGACAGTCTTACATTAAGCCATCTACCAGAAAGATTGACATTAGTTATGGGATAGAATAGTCACAGCCCTTTAGACATATAACTACTGTGCCATTTTGATGTAATTCTGTATAAATTTCAAACATTTCTATTTAACATAATCAAGTGGCATGAAATCTTCTTTTTAAATGGCAAATATAGAGTACTAGCTCAATTGGCACTTAGCAATGGTCCTTTCACAATATGCACAATAGCTTCCAGCAGGGAGTTTTCTAAGGACCATCCTCTGAGAGCACAAATTCACACATGTACAATCAGTAGACATCAAGGTTCTATCTCCATCTCCCCTTGAGATGTTATTTAGCTAATGTACAAATGTTAGAGCTAAGCTGTTAAGCCTGAAAAACAGAACACACAGTTGTATGCAGGTATACTAATTTCTTGGTCTCTTGGCTAATACCTTCATATCCTAATTCTACATAAGCATCTAGAATGAACTGGGATTAATTTTTAGCATATAGGCATTTTTCATCTTTTAAAAATGTTACTAAAGAACATTTGTGAGTATAATTTTATATAGTTACAGAGCACCATGGAGTGGATATGCACAGAAAGAAGTTGATTATAGAATATTTCATTTTTCTGTCAGGTTATAATTCTGTCATATACTGCTGACATTTGCAACTGTACAAAGGACTACAATTCTTGTTATTTGACTACAGAGCATGCTCCTGGTGGATGGGGAAAGGGTCTTATTCATCACGTGTCTTTGTGCAGGCTTGATGCTTGGCACATAGCTTGTGCTCAATCACAATTTCAATGCATAAATTAACAAATGAACAGGGCATCTTTAAAACACTGTGAACAAAAACTAAATTGACTGACACAATGGTTTTAGGTTAAAAATAAGGAAAGTTACATGTTTTTCAGAGTGTACTCTACCACATGTCTATTTTCTCCACTTACCTAAAAATTCAATACTAAGTGCTTCTACATCAATAAGATTACACCAGATCCAATCCAAAATTTCTAACAGTATTTCACGTCACAGTTTCATTTACACTATCTGGCATTTATTCTGATGGTGTTTTCAAAATATGAACAGAGTCAATATGAATTAGCAGTCACTGTCTCAACCCCACTTCAATCTAGCCTCTTTTTCGCTGTGTCTGGTCTCTTAAGTCATGCTGATGTAACTACTCTCCATTTCTGTCTCCTAGAGTTGACCTACCGGTGCTGCCAAAATTGTAAGAAAAAGAGAAGGGAATGTAGGAAATCTGCAAGGGTCCAAACCCAGCTTCCCTCCCAGGAGTCTGCATTGGGAATCTACTAACTGACAAGCACCGGCATTTCTGACAATTCATAAGTTGACGCATGCAACAGCTGTTTCTCCTCCATCATTCTTAGATATTTTGAGGGGTGACTGTGGCAGTCAGGAGGGTGAGGATCAATTGATGATGTAAGCACATCAACATTATATTTGTTTTGTTCTATTTTCCACTTCCATTACTAAATTTAGCTGCAGAAATCTCTTGATCTAATTGTCTCGAGACAAAAGTCAGTACCTCTTTTTTTTTGTTCCCCTTCCAGTCTTGGGACAAGAAGGGAGTTTAGAACAAGACTAACTAACCTCTCCCCATCTGACAGATCTAAAAACCGAAGTTAAATAGTGTGACTAGTTTAGATCACAATGACAGTAGTAAAGCACTCAGCAACCAGTCCACTGTTCTCATTTCCTTCCACAATTACTACAAAAATATAGTATTGACTAAATTCAACTTTGATCTTTATTAAACATAAACATTTGTAGATGGATGGACTCTTGTTCTAGAGATAAACCAGGCTTTGTCATAGAAACAAACAACAACAACAAAAAACAGATAAGCTGAGAGGCCTTGAATTGGTTGCAGTTCCTTTTCTTAAAACTCATATTCCTGTTTAATCCCAGAGAATTCAGATCATCTTTCTTGGTTCTTGCTACATTTATTCAAAGGTGAGAACATCTAAGCAAGAACAGAGTATGTCAAGAAATGATTTTTTTTTTAAATTTCCACTGCCCTTCCAAAGCCATCCTATTTGCCTATGTTGCTATTAATGTTAATCTGAGTTATTTTATAAATAAAGAGAAATAATAGAAGAGCACAATTATCATAATTGCCCACAAAAGGACACAAGTACAAACCATACAGTTTACCATGAGAAGGTACTTAGGCGTCTGCACCTCCATGTGCAGTCCCTTCCTCAGCTCTCTGTTAACAGCCTTCAAGTGCACTTGTTGATCCAGGCAATACAAAACAGACATTATGTCCCTCTGTCTGCTGAGTTATTTAACAGTGATCCAAAAATGCTCAAGTAAGACAAAGACCGTGTAAGTTTAACTGAAACTGGCAATCTGCCACTGAAGGCTTTTTCAGAGTCTGAATCAAGGCAATTCCAAAGACTCTAAACTTTGCCACGGAGTGAAGTCAGGAAACCTATGCCATCATGGGAACACTTCCTTCTTTTCTACAATTTGCAAATGACAGCTGATGTCCAAAAGTAAACTACAAACTCTAAAACCTAAGTGTGCATAAGTGGTCAGTCGTGTCCAACTCTTTGCTATGCCAAAGTTGCAAAGGCTTGTAACCTGCCAGTCTCCTCTGTCCATGGAATTTTCTAGGCAAGAACACTGGAGTGAGTTGCTATTTCCTCCTCCAGGGGAATCTTCCCAACTCAAGGATCAAATCTGAGTCTCCTGTGTCTCCTGCACTGGCAGGCAGATTCTTTACCACTGCACCACCTGGGAAGTCCTATGTAGGCCACAGAAATATTCTTTATATGTATATGACAGAGAATAGAGGGGTTTATGTCTTGAAATGCTCTACATTTTTAAATTTTCACTGACATACAGCAATATGTTGGGCAACTAGCCACAGAAATGGGGAGTTCCCCCTCAAACTAAAATCTCTGGAGGTTTATTTTTAAATATATAAGTCTCTGAGCAATAAGAAATTAACTAACCACATTTACTCTTTTCCCCTCTAAAATCTGATTTTTAAAATAACTGGTGCTGGTTAGAACTAATTGTTTAAACTTTGGTCAAAGATAAATTATTGGCTACTTCACAGTTTGAAAAGCCGTAACTAATTTAAACCATTAAAATCATCTGTGGAGACAAATTGCAAGCCAAGTTTTGGGTGGAAAGGATCCAAAGTCCCTGAGATATTAAATTTAAAAGCTCACTCTCTTACTTTTAAAAATCTAAATTACAACATCATGACCCTGATGCAATATATTTTTAAGAGCGTGCTGCAGTAGAGTACCCTATATAATTATTTCACTCCTAGGCAAAAAGGCCCATCATTCAAAGGGGGTAAAGTTTTAAGAAAGTTATAAAGTCCATTTCTTAAGAAACATATGCCATTTACATCACCAAGTTCTATTTCACAGTTGTGTCCTATCAACTTTTGGGATGCCTGCCTAATATAATATTACTCTTTCACATTTTTTACTTGCTCTCTTTGAGATACAAGCTTGGAAGCAAGTTGTTTTTCAATGGAAAATAAATAAATAAACCTCAGATGACAAATTACCAAAAAGAAAATTATCTTCTTCAGTGATTTTTCAGTCTTATCAAGTATTTGACAATCCAAGTTTAAATATCATTGTTCTGAAGTTTCTTCCCTAATAGCTAATAGAATTTTTCTCACTGCCAATTTAAACCTGCTTTTCAAATGAGTAATTTAAGTCAGAAAAATTAAACACTATTTGGATTTGCTTTTGAGTTGGAACTAGTTTAGCTGGCCCAATGATCTTTTTTTTTTTTTTTTTTCTACTCTTATGATTCAGATCTATAAGAGTTCTTGTTTTCTTGCATCTTTCCATAAACCACTGACAGGCAAATGAGCAAAAAATTGGTATGGGCACCAAGCAAATAAATTTTATAACTAAGGATTAAATTTAAAAAGAACTTCCTCATATCTTTTGTTTATAGTTACCATTATCTCCCAGAAGAGACATTATTCTTCAGGTTTCAACTTAGAATTCCATAAAATATTGAAAACATATACTATGCTGTAGAATACCACAGTTTGTTTGATTTATCCTATGCACTTAAAGAAAGATCATTTCCTCTGCTTACACTGTATCATGATTTGTTAAATCTATCTGAATCTATCACTACACACATGTGGGACATGAGACAGAGAGAAAGCACTGACCTGTGTTAAACATTTTAGAATTGGTCCTTTAGTAAAACAAATATCCCATCTAATACATAGATGAAGAAGGCGCATGACTGGGATAATACATACATACTGTGATTTTTTTAAGGATTTGGGAAGATAACTATGCATCTTCTCAGAAGAAATGAAACAATGTACCTGCATATTTAAGGATGATTCTTTCTTATGGAAGAATAAAATGTTTTCCTCTATTGTCTTTGGGTACTAGAGTTTAAAATATTTCTGCCCTCAGAAATACGTTCCATCTCAGGAAGGTATTTACTTAGGAATGAAACAGCAAGGGGATCCTTTTTGAAAAAAAAGTAGTTCAGGCTAAGTCCCTGATAATTTAAAAAGAGAAATAGCTCAACCCAGCCAAGTTGACTATAGATAAGGTTCTCTATAAGTAAATGCAACTTCCTCTGACTGAAACAACTCAGAACCTAGATTCTTAAGAGAATCACCTACTAGTGAGAAGTAGCCCACAGTTAACTTTCCAAGGTCACATATCTCACTTTTATTAGTGCCCAGGCTGGCTCCCAGAATATACACTTTCCCCCTTAACACACTGCCTTAAACATGAACAAAAATCCTTTGGCTTGACATATTTTAACATGACTGAAGTTGAAACTTCTAAAACACTTGAAAGATTTTAACACTTTATTTAATAAGTTGGTATACAAAGGAAAACATGCCCCCAAAATCATAAACACAGAAATTTTTGAGCTAAAATGTACTCTAACACAATCTTTATCAAAACAGAACTTCATCTCAAAGAATTCACAGTCTACTTAGTAATGTGTGCTTTGAAAAATACAAGTGAAGGAATGGAGTAATTATAATATTAAACATGCAAGAAACAGTCACGTTATGGTGAAGGGCTTCAAGGAAAGATGAGAGATAACAATTATTTGCAACACTGTGCCAGAGTTAGCTCACACCAGTTCTCAAGAGCTGATTGTACATGTTTCTTTCCAGGTCAGTTTCCAGGAATGTCACATTGGTAGCTTGAAATCTGCCACTGTGGGAGTATTTATACCACAGAAGTTGGCAAATACTACAAATCAGAGAATTTTTCTTTGAATAGCCACTCAACATTTCCTAGCACCAATAGGACTAAGAAGGAAAAAGGATCCAGGTAGAAGAAACATACGAATGGTGGGGAATTCATGAAACACTATAAGGTTTTTGTGAATGTCAAATAGATCAATATTGTTGGAACAGAGATTATTAGAGGAGAAGGACAATGTATGTATCAGAATATGGATTGGCTCATACTGGAGGCTTGTTTGAAAGTTAAAGAACCTGGGTTTTAGCCACCAGATCAGCGTTTCCTTTTGTATAGCCTTCCAATTGTTCATATCACAATCACTTGAAAAAATAAGATGCCTGACTCCTAAATCTACTAAAAATTCCTAGACACAGATTCGGCAACATGTATTTAAAGACGTATCCCAAATATTTTATTTTAATCTTCACTCAATTTGAGGAAGGCATTGAATACTTTTACATAAAGTTGTGACAATATCACATATTTAATCCTATCATGGTGAGCTTGCCCAGAGCCCACAGTGGTTGTAGGAAGAAAGGATTACGCAATGGAAAAGAGATGATAACTTCAGGAAAAGAGATGCAACACCATCTATATGAGGGCTTCTCAACCTTAGCTATTGATATTTGGGGCTGGATAGTTCTCAGTTGCGGGGGACTGTTCTGTGCATTGCAGAAAGTTTTGAAGCAAACCCTGGTCTCTATGCACTGGATGCCATTAGCACCTCTCCTAGTTTTGACAACCAAAAATGTCTCTAGAGCAAAGCCACCTGTGTGAGAAGTACTCCTCTACCTTTGGATGTTCCTTCACGTGATCCTTACAGAGGTGACTTACAATGGGAATGACCTCACTTTACAGGTGAGACTCAATTCTCAACAAAAATTGTACTTTATCAGTGTAGGACTTGCAGGATAAACACACATTACTATTCCACACTGATCAAATAATTTTAACATTTAAAGGTGTTATATTTACTTAGTAACGGTGTTGCTTTTTCATGAAAATAATGCTTAATGAGCCAACATGTAACGTGACTATTACCTAAAGGTCTTTTTCTTCTTCTTATCCACATCTTAACTACCTCCTCACTCTCCAGGCAGAATCTAAAATTCTTTCCATTAAAACTGTCTTTTTAAGGTTATTAGTTCTACATAGGAACACTTTACTAAAATGAAAACCTGCACAGGCCTTACAAATTATATATTTTTAGCCCTTTTGCAGGAGTATTTTCATCTAGGTGGGAAACTCCTTGATGAGAGGAACTATTTTCACCTTCATCTTTGTATCACCAGCACCTATAGTATCATTTGGTAGGGGGAGATATTTAAAAATACTAAAGTCAATGAACGGAGAAGGCGATGGTGCCCCACTCCAGTACTCTTGCCTAGAAAATCCCATGGACAGAGGAGCCTGGTAGGCTGCAGTCCATGGGGTCGCGAAGAGTCAGACATGACTGAGCGACTTCCCTTTCACTTTTCACTTTCATGCATTGGAGAAGGAAATGGCAACCCACTTCAGTGTTCTTGCCTGGGGAATCCCAGGGACGGGGGAGCCTGGTGGGCTGCCATCTATGGGGTCGCACAGAGTCGGACACAACTGAAGTGACTTAGCAGCAGCAAAGTCAGTGAAAGAAACTATCTTCTAAAGCATAGTTTTATAGAATATAGGATAGGAAAGAAGTTAGCTTTAATTCAAGAGCAAAGGGTAGAGAAAACTGTGGGACAAAATATAGTTTTTAATTCCAGGAAATCAGGAACAAGGGTATCACAGTGAGGAGGGTGGCATGACAGTGGCAATGAGACATGAGAAAAAAAAAAAAAAAAACTAGCTTACTTGGGGATTTCTAAAGGACTGGTCTTGGTTATTTGATATCTCCTGTTTGCTGATTTTCCTGCCCAACCCACAACACTTATTTAATGATGTGGACCGCTGGACAACTAATGAGACAACTTCGTGAATGCTTCAGGTCCTCTGCATTTTTCTAGTCTGGTAACTTCCTTGTCATGACTGCAAAACTTCCAGATTTAAGCAAGTTCTTAATTTTAATAGATGGTAACTCATTGATTGCTAGGATAGTGGCATTCTTGGTAGACAGTAACATTCTACAATGTGAATATTCTGGATAGTGCTCTTTGACAGTGCAAGGAATGTATTCTGCAATGTCTTGTTGGCATTTTACATATTGATTTAATGTCTCCAGTAGCTCTGAGGAAAATGTTTGGTATTTAGTGATTGATATTTCTTGTGGCAAAAATTAATCATGCAGTTATAGCTTCAGATATCTTTTTGCAGGTTTTTTCTAATGAAAGTTATACAACACATAAAGCATATTCTGGTAACTACTGGCATGTTCTAAAATTTCAGTAATTATAAATTGATTTTCATAGGAATATAGTTTGCTAACAATTGTTTGTCCAAGTGTCATGCCCCATCAGAAATTTGAGTGTTGAAGAACGGCTGTCAACTATTCTGATTACTCACTGGCTTGAAAGCCATGGCCTAGTCCTTATTGTCAGCCCTTACACATTAGTTGTGATTTCTTGCTAATCTGGGTATGATCATTTCATTCATGCAACACTCAAAATTATAGCATATATAAGAAATCCCTTTAGAGATTTATGAGTGTTTTTACAGGATTTTGGTTATTTTTATTGCTAGGAAAATATAGTCTTTCTCCCCCTCTCCTCCTTCTTCCCCCCACAGACACCCCTTTAAGCAATGTCTTAAGGATGAAGAAAAAGGTTCTAATTTTTTTTCTTTACAGTGATTCTAAGGAGATCACTTTACCAAGAACATTCCCTTTCTTCCCTTTCTATGATACAGAGGGACTGAATTTTCATAATTTATCCCATGAAATAAGTTTTTTCCCCATCAAAACAAGTGTGAATGCAATTAATTTTTAATAAGATAGCCTATTAAACCTCTAATGTTTAGCTGACTTCAGGATGGAACCATTTATGAACAGTGGGTTCTGAAGAAATGAAAAGAAAGAAAAAATGCTAAAAGGATAGGCATGGGAGGCAGAAAGGCCAAAGCTATCTACTTAATTTTGCCTAAAACGATTTCTGAGCACCGCTGGTGATTATTAGGCTCAGGTGCTAGGTGAGATTTCAAAGTTATGTAGAGCCTATGATATGTCTATTGTTTCCACCCTACCTGGTAGGGATAAAAGTACAATAAGATTGTACAAATTTCTACAACATGTTCTCAAAATCTCAAGAATCAAGGTAACATGAATAAAATTTAATTTCCCTTGGCTATTTGGTGTAAAGGATGATAATTATAGTATTTCTCCTAGTCTGTTCTTAGAATAAACTTTAAGCTATATTCTTGTACAAAAACTAAATGTATTAAATATTCAGTAGAAAATATGATAATGTACTCTTCTTTGCCCTCATTTCTTGGGGTGTATGGTTATTATTATTCCAAATGATGATCATATGTGAAAAAAGAGTAAGAAGCAGATATAATTGAACATTCAGTAGCAAACAGGGTTTAATTTTTCCAACCTCACTTTTAAATGATTAATTATTGGCATAATCACCATTTTATTAATCTTTGTGAAATTGACACAAATTTTTGAAGAAAAATGGCTAAACACCGCTGAAGAAATCATCTACTTCTATTTAGATTCTGAACAGAGAAGGGTTAAAAAATATATACATATATAAAGAGAAAATTTTCAACTTAGCTACTTGATTATTATACCCAATATCACCAAATCCAATATTCAGAAAGTTGAAGAGGTTAAACACACACATTTAGTTTGATTTCTTCCATTGTGTGTATATGTTTAAAATATATACTCAGTTTTATTTTTGTATTCCACAGAGAAAAGACTTACTTGCTTAAATTCTATCCACATGTATCTTTGACTAGAGAGAATGACCATTCTTTTTTCTTTTTAGTAAGGCATTAAATTAGCTTGCTCAGTGAACCCAGTTGTTTAAAAATAGGAATTTGACACACTGAGTATGAATATAGCTTATTAATTGAATCCACATTTGTTTCATAAATATATAATATTGCTACCAAAAACATTCCTTGCTATCTAAAAAATAAATTTAAAAATTCTTATGAGTAGATCTATGAAAACCTGTTCTTGGTGTTCACATGTCAAATTGGGAATTAACTGTTAATCACCACTTCTAAAAATTGACCTCCACATATTTTTATTTGTTATTAAAACATTCTGGGGTACCAATCATGCAGTCCTCTTCTCACTGTCTCCACTATTTTCTCCCCTCAAGAAAGAATAAATGTAAAAAGCTCAATTAACAAGTAAGTCAGATTTTTAAAGGCATTGGTCTATTGATAAAATAACTGAAAGCTTCTCTCAGCACCTGGATGTGGAGTTTTAATTGGGCATTTAAACCCAGAAATTTCTTTAATAATTTGATCATTGTGTGAATAAACGTATAAAATATTAACTAGATTAAGTTAGGTATGAATTATGAGTTAAACTTATAGTACAGGTGTATGAGTTTAGTATTTATTACCAACTCTTCCTCAGTAAGGAGTTGGTAGTAATTCTCTTGCCGGGAACCACTAAGCCAGTATTTCAGTCCTGCATTCGCAATGGCTTTCTTGCTCTTATGTGTGTAGAAATCTGCATGTTTCTTTCAGATGTGCCACCCATCTCATTGCTCTGACCATTATGCCTAGTGGTCAGTATTTATTGAAGAATTCTCCTTCTTGCTTTACATGTCACTCTTCCTTCCGCTACACTATCTCCGCCCTTCTTTCACGGTGCTTTCGTGTGTGTGTGTTTGTGTGTGTGTGTGTGTGTGTGTGTGGTTCCTTCTCCTGAGCAGTCAGCTGATTCTGCATTCTTCAGCATGCAGCAGACAGGGGCCACTATCTGCAGGCCCAGCTGACCTTGGAGAAGCTGACCAGAACCCACAGCATTACAGTACACATGATACAAGTTATCTTATCACTCATAATTCCAAAACCAGATAATGCGGTCTTTTGAGTGGCAGCACTGGTTGCATGCTTTCTAACTTGGTCTAGACTATAAAAATTTGGGCTTTTCTCTCAGTTTATCTTTTACTTAAGTTTTACACTTGGACTAATTCTGTGTCCTCTTCCACTGCTTTATTGGTTCATATAAAAATTCCTACATCTTTATCCAAGGGGAGGGCCAGTGCTCAACTGGGTTGCTGGTTTTGAGGCCAAGGTAAAGACTGATTGTTAAGACTGAGGTTCCTGGGGTCTCTCCATTTGAAACTTACCAGAACTATAGGGCAAAGAGTACTGCTAGTGGACATGTGATAGAGGGGCTGGAGAAAACCAGAGTATATTTTTGATAAGAGCATATACTATAGCTTGGTAAAGCCCAGAACCATGCATTGGGAGGAATAAACAAAAACAAACCTGAAGGAAGTATATGTGAAAATGAGAGACAAAGTTATGGAGTTAAAAAATCATAGATGGAAGAAATCAAAGGAAAAATAGGTTTTAAGAAAGGGAGTAATTTCAAGTGATTACCTCACATAACAACTTTGAAAGTTGAAATCTACGATATGCTTCACTAAGTCTGACTAGCTTAATGTGTCACGAAACACATAGAAACAAGCCACAAGAACGTTTTTCCCCAGCTTCCTTCATTTCTCAGGTTCCAGTATCAACTTCTATTTCTTATTTAGTCAATAGGGTTACCAGGACTGCCTTACTTTTGTTATTGCCTGGATTTCTACTACCCCACTTAGCCGTTAGATTGATAGATTGCAGGTCTATGTCTTTGTCTGACACATGTGTGCACCATGCCAGCATTAGTCTGCCTGGGTGCCCACAGAGTCTCTGGCCTTCCTCCGCCAGTTTCTTCCCATGATTATTCAGTCTGTTCTGTTCTCCACTCACCTTGTGCCGAGCCAGTGGAGCCCAGGACAAGGCATCGCTCTTTTCCGTTCTGACTTCTACTCTAAATCTGCATGTTTCTTTCAGACGTGCTACCCATCTGATTGCTCTTTGTTCTATGCTGCTGATTTCTATTAAAGTTATACATATTCTTCCTTTTCCATGAACCTTTGAATGACCTTCTGTAGAGTGGGTAGGACAGCTTTTCCCTTCTTATGAAACATTTGAGAGAAGGGCAAGGACTGGCTTCCTATCAGAACTCTAACAGGAAGACAAAACTGATATTCAAAATACTTAGCAAGCTGTACAGCAGAGGCACTGGTCAATCTGAATGATCTCTGACCACAGTGCAGGCGGTCCCCTGCTAACACAGGCCACTAATCTTTTCTCTGTGGGATTGCAGGAAGGTCTAGGGAATTCTTAAGGAGAATGAAACACATGGGGCTACAGAAGGTACTTGAGGGCTGAGCCGTTATCAGCCAGCATGGAAGTATTTCAGTATCTGTACACCAGATAAAGATACACCTGTGAGCCAGCTTCATATCTGATCTCCAAGAATACCATTTACCTGCAAAAGGAAATGCTGCATTGAATTCTGGTTTCTCGACTTTAAACCAAATGTCTGTTTAAAAATTGTCAAGGAAACCACATGAGAACTTGTATTTCCTTTGAATCAACATTATTTACTCTTCATGAATGACTGATCCCAAATCTAATTATAAATTGTCTTTTTCTTGTTTGCTGAAGTTTTAGGGTTAAAGGCATATTTCTAATTTATTCAACAAATAATGTGTCCCTACTATGTTCCAATAATTGGGAATATGGTGGTGTATACGCAGATAATTCTTGCCTGCAAGGAGCCAATATTCTAACCAGGAGTTTTTAATGTAAAATTTTAAATGTCAGAATTGTGCATAATAAAATAATTCACATGCAATATGCATTTAATTGTACATACTGCGTTCTTTAGTGTACCAGTTTTTTTATGTGTCAAAACTGTTTCAATGAGTATGCCATGCATGATTGTGTATATGTGTGTAAGTTTGTATGTCTTAAAGAGAAAGAAAAATAGAAACGTTATGTGCTGTGAAGGCAAAAAGAGAAGAAAAAAAAAAAAGAAATGGCCTTTTACAGGGAAATGCTTAAATATTGTTTGCCAAAACATAAAGTATATATAAAATGCTGTTAGGTATAAAGGCAGTGCTGTAAATTTCAAATAAATGCTTCAATATTCCATAACACATACTGCCTAATATAAGTATTAAGGCAAAGGGAAATCACTGTGAGCAAAAAACAAAAATTGAGGGATGTTTGTCCATTTCTCGCTATCTTGAGACTCCACTTTCTTCCAGGACTCTGAAATTCCTTTGGTAGCAGAAGAATTCATTATCAATTTTATTTCCTCCAGGAAGATAGGCAAAACTAGGTTGGAGAGTAGGCATTCAGGTTCTACTCTTTCTTAAGGACCCCAAATGTCAGCCCAGAAAGCAGTGACTAAGAGTGAGGGAACTTGGAGGAGAGGTGTCCCAACAGTTTAGCTTGGGATTTCATGTGCTATGCTGGCAGATGAGAGGAAATCTATCCTATAAACAGTGCTTCATTGTTACCATGATAAGCAAGCTCTCTTTTCCAAGGAACCTGATGGAGTGCCTAGCTGTTAAATGCTAGGAGACTAGGTATCTTATGCACTAAATCAACTAGTTAGATAAATATATAATTCTCAGTTTCAGACTATGTATATTTTTAAAATATATATTTAATGAAAGAAGTCAGCATGAGAGTTGGTATTTCCCCCAAAATATTGAATAGAATGAAACCACGAGGTCATAAAAATAAACCCATCCAAATCTTCTGCCAATTTCTCCAAGGTGAGTGGGAGAATGTTAGGAGAACTGGAGCAACAGTGAATGAGTTACAGATGGGATAAATATAACAGTTTCTGTAGGTGATCGTGTCTTGCCATCTTCATTCTTTGCGTCTCATCATGTCAGTCATGATTGATTGCTTTGGCCTCTAGACGGAAGGCAGAATCCTGGGCATTGGGCTTGCACTGCAAATGCATTTCCCTCTCTTGCTCAGCACTGCTGTTACTCTACACACATAGACACACATGCCCAGCACTCAGAACTTTCAGATCTTTCTCAGGGTCTGAGTTGAGCAAATAAATAACAAAGTTCCTGTTTAAAAAATTGAAAACACCTGAAATTGGAAACTGAAGAAAAAATATATAAATTTTGACAATTTTGACAGTATATGAACTTTACATTTATGTCTATAAAAATGTACGTGGAAAACGTGATGAAAATAGGTAATAGGTAAACAGTCCCAACACAAGCACAAACAATCTTTGTACATCACATCTATGTACTTTCTATATCAGAATGATTCCAGAGGTCTACAGCATGTTTATAGGAACAAGATAGCACTCACTAGGGAAGCTGTGTTGTTAATAATCATATATGTGTTGATTCAAATAAATTGACTTACATATTACACTGCTCTGCCTATAATGTTCCAGTTCTCATACAACTTGAGTTTATTATCAAACACAGCTTCGTCCTCCAGAGTCTCAGCAGTAACACAAATTTTTATAGGTTGATGGCTTTTCAGTCTCTAAATAGCCACATAATACTTAAAAGTCAGGCTGAGTGTTATTGAAGAAGCTCTTGCAGAAACCACCTAAAAGGGGTTTGAGATTCCCCAGGCATAGCCTGATGTTGAAGATTGGATGGCAGTCTGTGATAAAGTAGTAATGTTAAGCCTTTGACTTATTTCCTTATTTTTAATTAATTAACTAATCTATTTATTCACTTATTTTGGTTGGGCTTTGGGTTTTCTGTTTGACAGCATCCTTCTTCAGGAAATTCTACTCTTGCCGCCTAAGGGAGAAGAACAGAAGAGTCAGGACAGATAAGGATGATCTGTTTAATTTTTCTAATATGATACTATACAATGGGGTAACCTATCTAGTCAGAACTCTAATTACAAAGGAAGATTCTCAACTACAGTCTGATGTGCCATTCCATTATTCAGTTTTAGAAACAAAATAAGCCTCAAGGCAAGACATCAGAGATCTTACCTAACACACGTATTCTCCAACATCAAACAAACAAACAAAAACAGATGAAAGAACAGAGGAAGAGAAGGGAGGGCGGGCGGACAGTTTCATTATTCCATGTTGTTTTTGGCTATTCTGAACTTTTGTTAGATGTTTCCTTCTTTCTTTCCAAGGTGTATGAAACCTTGGAAGCTGTATGTGCCAAACATATGTCAGGCAATGTGGTCCTAATTATACAGCTATTGTTTAAACAAAATTCCAATCACTAATGTTAGCAGCAGGTTATCTGCCTATGGCCTAGCGATTTGGATCTGTACTATATTAGTAACTTTTATTGAATATAAAGGAAAAATTTAAATTCCTAGAACAATTGTTCTGTTATCTGAAATCCTGTTATAGTTTACATATCTGTACCTATACATGTGACCTCATATAATCTTTATGCTATCAGTTTTACAGTAAACAATGTGATCTTTCTTCCTCAAATTGTGTTGCCAGCTTAAAGGGAAATGCTCTATTTTGATGATCAAGAACTTCCCAAACAAACTGGATACAAATTTGTCCAGTAGAATATCATATTCTGACTATCAAGTTGACTGAAGGATCTTACTCTCTAGTTGACTTAAGGATTTTGATTTATCTTATTCTTACTTCAATTTGACATGGTTGATACCCCATTTTTATGCCATCTATCTCCAGGAAAACAAGATTATAATAAAAATTATTATTCATGGCATTTGGTTGTTCATGTTCCAAACTGAGAACAAAAGTTATGCAAATAGAATAGCAGTCTTATTTCCCTGAATATAATCAATACTAACAATTTTAAATGACTGTTGAAAGAGTTTCAAGAAATAATTTCAAGAACTTTTATCTTTGGCCTATTAGAGTTAACTTTTAAGCTGACTTTTTTTCCTGGAGTTGTTTCTTTTCCTTTTGAGGCTCTATTAAGGGATAGAGAGTATGTTTTTTTTTACCAGTTGATTGATTTCAAGATGGCTGATTGGTATTTTCAAACTAAAGAAGACTTAATCATCTTATGTTTGGCTCAATTTGTCATTTTTATACACATACATCTGAAGTAGATACATGTATACTGCTGTTGTGTAGAATATAAGATTTAGACTGGTAAACAACTTGAAACATGATACTTTGGCATTACTAATAATAAGAATCACTGTTTAAAACCATCTTCGTTTACTTGGGATTAATTTAGAGTATTCAAATATTATCTCAGTTTCGTTATTATATTTATGTCAGTTCCTATAGGGGATATGAAGGAATGAGTAACAAAAGAAATTGTATTTTTGTTCTTTCAAAATACTAAGAAAATACAGTCTTGTATTAAGAAACATTTTAATATAAAACTACTGGATAATTAGGAAGGATATGTGGCAGTAAAGATATTTTAGCTCTTACATTTTTTATCACATTGAGGCTATTTTTTTCTTTCCCACTTTTATTATTAACCTTTTTATAGAAAATTGGCTTACCAAGAATTTATGAATTAATAAGTCTATTATAATGATGAATGATAATTACCATTTAAATCCTGACTCATTCATCAGCTTGTTCACTACATGTCAGGTGACACAAGACTGTATGATTACTTGTCTGGTGAGTATTTTTCAACCGACTGTTATACTTCCCTGAACTTTAGATCCTCATACCATATTTTTTAAAGTATGATAAAATACAGTTAAGTAGTTTGACGAAGAAACTACCGGCCGTGCTATAAATAACAGAAGTGACTTCGATGTTTTTAGTAGATTGTTCTTAGGTTCAAGTGACAAATGTAGAGTACCCAGTTGGGTCAAATGAAAAGTTCACACACAGACAGCTTCAAGAGCTGCCAGACTGGTAATATTATAGTAGCTAAACTAGTCACCATTCAATGTCAAAGTGGAAATTTTTGGCTTTCAATACATCAGAAACCTTAGGGATATAAATCAGTAGTCTCTGTGCTGCTCCCCACAGAGAGAGGCGCCTAGTCTTCAAAACCATGTGCATACTTGCCAACAGTTTAAACAGACACAATGGGATTAGATAGACCTAAGGGAACAGATGTGGGACTGCTTGAAGTTTTCATTATGAGAATCAAAGCAGCAGAGTATTTCCACGTTTACCGATTGCATATGGTTTTCACTCACTGGGCGGTAGTCAATCAAGGTATTTTGAAATTACAAACATTTTGTTAAAATGTAAATTCTTCCCCTCTCCTTCACTTTCTCTGACAATGCATGAACATTTAAAGCATGTGAATATATGCTGGCTGTT
The DNA here is from genome assembly GCF_032405125.1 of Capricornis sumatraensis. Classification (NCBI taxonomy): domain Eukaryota; kingdom Metazoa; phylum Chordata; class Mammalia; order Artiodactyla; family Bovidae; genus Capricornis; species Capricornis sumatraensis. The sequence goes on along the minus strand of NC_091073.1, from coordinate 57,774,724 downwards.
CCACTTCAGGTTCAAATTAAACTTCTTGTGAGAATAGCTCTGAAACTGAAAAGCAGAGAGGATTTGGGATTCCTAGGTTGACTTTGCCTCTTCCTCAAAGCCTCCTATAACAAGAAGGGATGCTGACTGATATTATCAATTGTGTGCTCACCAAATAAGGATGTGTTAAGATGAAGTCTGTAATTTTTGTACTAAAGATCAGAACTCTCTTAAAACACACATTTTTATAAGCCCAGCAATCATGGCACTGAGAGTCTTCCCCAAACTATCTTCACTTTAAATGCCTTCTTTAAAGATTATTTTTAATATATTTCTTAATATAAAACTTTCTATAATCAGACAAATTGAGTGTTTGTACATACTCTTCCACTCCAAAGCTGTTCAAACCACATATTTTAGAAAGAAAAAAAAAAACTTAATTAAACACCATAATCTAAAGCAACAATTTTCAAATTTTACTGTGCATCAGAATCACTTGGTTCATGAAAGCCTGAATTACTGAACACATCCTCTAGACATCCTGATGTGGTAGGTCCAGGAGAGGCTTTGATTATATTTTTAATGAATTCCCAGGTTATCAGTTTCCTATTGCTTCTATTTAAAAATTACCATAAACTTAGTGGCTAAAAACAATACTGATTTTATCTTCCTGTTTGGGAGGTCAGAAATTTGAAATTGGGTCTTAAAGGCCTAAAATCTGTGTTGACAGATTTGCTTGAGGGAGTGGATCCATTTCCTTACCTTTTTCAGTTCGTAAAAGCCTCATATATCCCTTGCCTTATAATTCCTTTCTCCATCTTCAAAGCCAGCAACACTTCTAGCAGTGACCTTTTCACTTCTCTCTGTCTCCCACTTCAGTCCTTACATGCTTTCTCTGACTTGAACTTGTCTGCCTTCTCTTAGAAGGGACTCCTTTGATTACATTGGACTCACTCGGATAACCCAGGCTATTGTCCTTATCTGAAGGTGTCACTTAATTACACCTTCAAAGCCATGTAAAATAACATTTAACAGTTCTCAGGATTAGGACATCTTTGGGGGACCTTTAATTAGTTGATCGTATCAGGTGGTACTAATACTGCCCACACTTTGGGAATCACTGAATTGAAAGATGGAATAACTAGCAATTTGTTTTGCTACAAAATAGTCTGAACATGATAAAATCTGTTTTGGAAAATTTTATAATTCAGTGATGTTTTCTTTTTCCAAGTGATGTTTTGCTGAATCAGTGTAAGTCATGGTTCTCAAGCTTTGAATGCTCATTATAATCATCTAAGGAATGTGAAAAAAAACAAAACAAAACAAAACAAAACAAAGCAGCCTCAACTCCAGAGTCCAGATCACTCCCAGATCATTTAAGTCAGAATTGTTGGGGAAGTGACAGTCATAAGTATTTATAAAGCACTACTTACTCCATTGTGTAGTCAAGTTTGAGATCTAATGGTATACATAGAGCAGAAACTTGAAAGGGCCCAGACTAATGATTCCCAAAGTTAGTTATAATTATTGTGAAATGTATCTGAATTAAAAGATTCAAGAAACAAAGTTCTTCATTTTGTACAGAATAACAGCTAACTATACCACAGTGAAGGTGAAAAGTATCCTCCTACTGTATCTTACTTGTAATTTCACATTTAGTCTGGGTTAGCCCATGGGATAAGCATAGCAGATAGTGCAATTTTTAGCCTCTTTTAAAGATGAGAACAATGATGTTTACAGAAGTGCCTTGCACAGTTAACAAATCATTTAATTTAAATTTCATCTCAAGTCTTTTGCTGCCAAAGTTTTTCTACTACAATACTGCTATAAGGAAAAAACAAACAAAAAATATTCCAGGTGTAACAAACTTGAATAACATCAGGTGTATAAAAAAAATTGAGGGTGATGAGTATAAGACAGTAGAGAGTGATGGGAAAGTGGAGAAGCAGGGAACATAGGCCATACATAAAGCAGACAAGTTTATGTTGGTTTTAAAATGCCAAGGCCAAACAAAACACACACCCAACCCAGATTCAGACCACCTGCTTCTGGTTTGCTGCTTCTGATATAAAAGTTTTCCACTTAGATGGCAGTTTCCCAGCTCTTTACAATGATTTATTAATGTTTTCCACATACGGCCTTTGGGGTGTAATTGACAGTAATTGCCTCCTTGACTTTGCTCCTTCTTTTTCCTTCCTAATTCACAGACCTGGTCCACATGAACACAGTGTTATCGGAACTGTGTGTTGGCTCGCCAACAGCAGCCAGTTATGGTGATGCCGCCACAAAGTTTGCATCTCCAGAATTCAATTCATTTTTTAAAACTAGAAGTTCAGAGCCTTTTGTTTGCCAGGCCTCAAACTAGTACCAGACCTAATGTGTTTCGTCTTTCCACTATACATATTTACTCAAGGGATTTAGAGTGCCTGACTAGAATCATTTTTCCATATGTATTATAGCAACAGTGGGCTCTTTAGTACCAACTAAATGAAGCTTGAAAAACTGTTATATGAAAGCCAAGTATTACAAAGGTAGACTAAATGGCAGGCCTGACTTTTCTAATGTGGCAATCAGTCTCAGTTGTTTGTAGTTACAGTATGGGTTAGAACAGAAGGATAGCAGGATTTACTATGTCTATCTGCAGATTTAGCCACATTTCCAGAAAACAAAACAAAACAAACAAATAAAAGGCTTACAGCCTCCACAATGAGGAGGTTTCTCTCTCAAGAGGTTTTTTTTTTCCTTTTTCTTTTTGTATTATATTATGCAGAAAGTATGTTTAATGCTCCCAAGAAGAGCACAGAAGGAAGCACATAGAGGTCTAATGTTGCCAAGACAATTGGGTGATTGGTAATTCTTTCTGGAAGATCCCCTAGAGAAGGAAATGGCAACCCACTCCTGTATTCTTGCCTGGAAAATCCCATGAACGGAGGAGCCTGGTGGGTTACAGTCCATGGGGTTGCAAAGGGTTGCAAATTACTTAAGTGACTTAGCAGCAGTAGAACTCTTTCTGGAAGCTACCCTGGGTCTTCCTTGACTCCATCGTGCATATCTCTCCCAGATCAGTGTTCCTGCAACACCTTCATTAAGTCGCTCCCCTGTGCCATGATGGGCAAAAGATTTAGGGCTCCCCAACATGCAACTCCACCATTTAATCTCCTTGTTTGAGTGCTGAGGACATTCGTCTCTGTAATCTGTTTCCACTGCATTTATGCAAAATTTTCCTGATTATTCCTTAACACATTCAGTTGATTTTCAACTAATTATGTTCCAGCCAGCCTCCAATTCTACAAGTGAATTAGGCTCCATCCTTTCTCTCTACTTTCAAGCCTATGATTCCCTGAATTTAAATGCTATACACTCACTTCCTCCCAACTCTATACATTTGGTATGAAGATATTGAGCTAACTTATTTCTGAAGTCCCACAATAGTAAACCTGAAATTCAGAACTTACGTGAAACTTGTTTTCGTTTTATATTAAGACCCCAACCCCTGAAACTCAGGGAGCTTTGCTTCTTTACTCTTCATGTGTATCAACATGTAACACAGCTCAGAGCATGTCACAGATGCTCATGTATATTATTCAATTCTGCAAGCCTTTTATTATACACATACAACCAGAGGATTCTCAATTATGTACATATAACTCAGTGCTCAATATTCAAATTTCCAACATCTCCATTACTATGCACAGTTATTCCTTAGAGTTCTTACCCATCCTCACAATAAGTAACCCTTTAAAATAATTTCCTTCTTCCAGGTCATTTCCAGGATAATGGTTAACCCCTTAACCCTGTGATCCTATTATTCTATCTTTAAATGCCTTAATGTTCACTTTAGAACACTTGGATTTACTGATGATTCTCATCGCTTTTAATTTAGGTTTTACCTTGATGCTAGGATTACCTTTCTAAAATGGGCATCTAATTGTAACATCTCTCTCATTTTGAACCCCTTTCAATGTTGTAACCATATCTCCCACAACTTCCAAAGTTATACTATATGCTTCAGAGAAACAGGACTTCTAGCAGTCCCCCATGCCATGCTCTGTCCTGCCTCTAGGTCTTTCCATGTGCTGCAGACTTTTCTGAAATGCCCTTGGCCCTATGGTTTGTCTGGTACACTCTAGAGTCAGTCACCTCCAAGCAGAGATTATCTCTCTTTCCTCTATATTCCTCGGTTCTTGGACATATTTCGCATCCTGCACTTATCAGAACAGCAGTATGATTATTTGTGTACTCATCCTTCTACTGACCCAAACTATCAATTCTCTGTGACAGAGAAAGCTACTCTTAATCAGAATCAAAAGCCAGTGGGGCAAGATTTTTCTCTACAGATTGAAGGCAGAAAGAATGGTTTAGCTAGTGGAAAAGATGCAGAAAAATCTGATATTCATGAGGATCCTGTAAAAATATGATATTAAAATGGACAGGAAATGGAACTACTTTATTTGGCTTATGTCAAGAATCTGAGAAAAATTGGAAAACAAATGGAGGTTTGAGAACGATGAAGATTAAGGACTTTGCTGCTAAACAGAAACAGACAGACAGGGTTTTTGGCTCAGAATAGCATCCAGTCCTCAGTAGGGAAGTTTAGATCCTGCCAGTGAGGGCTGGACGGTCGCCTCCTTCCCTGAAAACTATTTGCTTATTTAAGGGATTTAGGCCCAGTGCACCCAAGACCTGAAAGTATCAGTTCTGAGTAAACTTCTAAAATATTCCTCAAAACAATCCAAAGCTTTAGTTTGTCCAGCAAGTAGGCACAGGATGAAATATGAGTGGCAGTAATGACTGGAAGGAACAGATGTTGTCATAAGACATATATTTACTCTATGCATATTGACTGAGGGTCCAGAGTGTGCCAGGTCCTGAGTGAGGCGACAAGGATGAGTTTACAAAGATGCCACCAACTGAGACCCTTCCTTCAATAAACTCTCAGTCTAATGGGAGAAACATATGCAAACAACTGATTTCCCTACAGTGGAATATATGAATATGTTAGAGTAGTACCAAAAAAAAAAAAAAAAAAGGAGGCAGGACAACTGGCTCAGGAGCAGACAAGTGCTGAGACAGGAGTGTGGTGTGGGAATTGGGTATGACAGAAGGTTTGGAAATATCAATTAGCTGGAAACTAGGGGTGAGTTTTAAAAAGGCAATGGATAATGAGGCTCTTAGATTTTAACAGGATTTGTAATTACATGCTTAATTTTTTACTGTTTTTTTTTTTTTCTTAAACTCTTCCCCAATTTGCAGGCCTTAACAATTTGAATTTTAAAAAAGAGAGAGAGGTAAAGAGATAGTCTTTAAGGAAACCAAGTATATACCATGTGTAGAAAAGCGAAAAAAGTCTTCAGTTATGTACTTTATTTACGCACAGCAAACATGGTAAATTTATCCTTTGAAGTAATTTTGTGTGCTTCACACTTATTCTGTTTCAGGATGAAGGTATAACAGAGCAGGTTTGGAGTGTTTCGTTTGTTTTTTAAGCATCTATTTGTATTTGTGAATGACACAGCAGGCAAGTATCATCAGAGTATGTAGTTCCCTGAAACAGTGGAAACAGTGGCAGACTTTATTTTGGGGGGCTCAAAAATCACAGCAGATGGTGACTGCAGCCATGAAATTAAAAAACGCTTGCTCCTTGGAAGAAAAGTTATGACCAACCTAGACAGCATATTAAAAAGCAGAGACATTATTTTGCCAACAAAGGTCCATCTAGTCAAGGCTATAGTTTTCCCAGTAGTCATGTATGGATGTGACAGTTGGACTATAAAGAAAGCTGAACGCCAAAGAACTGATGCTTTTGAACTGTGGTGTTGGAGAAGACTCCCTTGGACTGCAAAGAGATCCAACCAGTCCATCCTAAAGGAAATCAGTCCTGAATATTCATTGGAAGGACTGATATTGAAGCTGAAACTCCAATACTTTGGCCACCTGATGCGAATAACTCATTTGAAAAGACCCTGATGCTGGGAAAGATTGAAGGCGGGAGGAGAAGAGGATGACAGACGATGGGATGGTCTGATGGTATCACTGACTCAATGAACATGAGTTTAAGTAAACTCCGGGAGTCGGTGATAGACAGGGAGGCCTGGCATGCTGCAATCCATGTGGTTGTAAAGAGTCAGACACGACTGAGTGACTGAACTGAAATGAAATGAACTGAGAAAAAACAATAGTTTCCTAAGTCCACTAAAAATTAGAAACTAGCATAGCACATGACCAGCAGGAAAGCAAATAAATTACACATTTTGGTCATCTATGGTGATTCAAATATTCACTCATAAATTTCCATTTAATGAAACCATACTTTGATTGTGGAGAGTTAACTCAATGAAGAGCTTTATGTCTGAACTAGCTGATACATCAGGTGTAGTTCAACAAATACCAGTTACTGATGATGATTATTCCTGTTGCCACTGATTGCTGATACACTCTGTAGACAACAGATTTTAACTTCCAGAGCTGTCAGTCTGACACATTATATCAACAATCATATAGAGAATCTTACGCACCAAAAAAAAAAAATAATTCATTACATTTGTTCATTTATCTAGAATTTATTACCAAGGCATATAGTATTTTACCTTTTTTGGAGAATAAATATGATTGGAGTGGGGAAAAGAGAAAATTAATATATATGGGAAACTACCATTTTTTTTATGGTTATTGGATAAGCTTCCTTTTACTACCTGGGGAAGACTGATCCATATTGATATAAAACCTGGAATCACAGAGGAGGAAGGCTTAGGAAGGAATATGGATCTTCAGGCTTAAAGAAAAAAAAAAGGGGAACCAGAAGATAACTGCAAAGTTGTTCCTAATAACTTTTCTGCTTTCCCTTTTGCTGTATCATATCTACCATAGGTTTAACAGCTCATAAACTGAAGCCAACTTTCTGAATGATCATTTAATTCTTGAAAAGTAACCATAAACTAAGGGGGAAAAATACTGAGATATTAATCCTGGCAGCAGGCAGCAATTCTAGGCCCAAAAACTTAATGGGGCTGAGCTGAATGGGACATAACAAGATGACTATCCTAACAAAATACAGTCCGTGTCCTCCGATGGATGAGGAATGTTCTTTCCCCATTTGTGTTTGAACATGGAGAACATAAAGTGCCAGTTAAACTGAGTAATGTTGCATAACTAAATTACAGGGTTTTTTTTCAGTTCTCCAGTAGAGGATAAAAATCCTCAAACCTGGAAGCATTGTTTTAATCAAGGGTCTGAATAAGCCATCCCTTGTAGTTTTGCAATACATAAGTTAATAGAAATGTTTTCTTTAGCTTCCTGATACCTATATAACTACATTACTAAAAGCTATATACACATGAAAGTTACATACAGGAAATGGACACATATTTGGCTTTCTGAGGTGTACTTTTAATTTGGTGAAGTAGCTTTTGAAAGGAGAGAAGGAATTAATTTGCAATTTGATTTTAAACAATTACTTCTAAATTTTATAAATGCAGATATTTAACTTTGCTACTTTATCCACATAATACTTGTTTTTTGATTGAAGCTAAACAATTTATATGATGTATGATACAGCCTTGGAGAGCTTTTATTTGTTTTAATGGGTAATTTGTATTCAGTATGGAGGAGGTGATCTAAGCTTTGCATTCAGTGATTGCACAGGAGGCCCAGGCACTTGGAAAATTCTACATTTTATTTCATCAGGGTGAATCTACCATGACCCGGAAGGCTCACCTATAGATAAGATGGTTTGGCCTCAATAACACTTTGAATCTTTACAGTCTCTGGGGTTTTGCACACTCCTTTAGACACAGGTCTTTGTAATTAATGAGAGGCGCACGAGTGGATCCCGGAATGGCACTTTGGAGAATGGTGGGACAAGTTTTTAACAAGCTAACCCTTCTGGCTATAACATGAAAGGGAACCCTGTGTTTAAGGTAGGATGGGAATAAAAGGCAAAGGTAATTTGCACTGCTGAAGAAATAATTATTAGTTCCACATTGCTTTCCACGTGGTAGGTGGAGGAGAGCAGAGAGTGTTCACATTTAGGAAATCATTGTTTATTTTTCTTGCTGGTAATGTATTAAGTTTGCCGGGACTGAAAATTTGAAAGATTTCCCCAGCTGATCATACTAAGGTGCTTCAGAAAGAAATATCAACAGATTTTTCTCTTGCTCATATTGACTGTCTGTTTTAAAATATCTTTGATGCTTTCATGCTGACAAATTATCTGTCTGTGACTTACTAAAGACACTCTCCCTACAAACAGGAGTAAATGTGAAGAGGGGAGTGTGGTGGGAAGAGGGGAGTAGGAGGCCAAGAAACGAAATACTCCTTTTTGCCTCACACACACTGTCTTGTCTTATACTATACCACAACTCTCTCTGTTTTCATATATTTGAAACCTAAGATGAAATTACTCTTCCAATGTCACATAATTAGTAATAGACAAATTGGGGCCAAACTGAATGATGCTCTTCTGCAGTTAAATTTTGGTTCATTTTCCATTACACCACACTGCCTTTACTCCTATACCAGCACCCACTCTTCTAATAGCAATCTGCTTTTTTCTCGCTACAACTGAGATGAAACGTAGCTTTAATATACATACAGAAACACAGTCATCAAATAAACATGTAGGAAATAATATTTTATGTACTTTATAGAATACAAAGATTTGACATTCAAATGTATAATTATTTTTATCATAAGTTTTTCTTACTGCATGAAGGATGTTCAAGAACAGATGGTCATGAATTCCTGCATAATCCAACTCACATCAGAGAAACCATAGTCATGTTTTCTTTTAAAAAATTATATAAGACTACCACTGAAAAAATTATTTATGCTTATTTATACTTTAATAGAGAAATATGGTTGCTTAATTAAATTCAAAATTTTAAAATCCACAAATTACCAAATAAATACAAATGAAAACAAAGTTGCAAGACTCCCATCTCTCATTATCCCATAAATTTGCTGAGTAGAGTGAGCTCCTGCTTTGCCCATAGATGAAAAGACCCCAAAACATTGGTAGGAGGGGAAAAATGCAAGAAGTAACCGAAATACTCTCTTTATTTGGCTGGTTCTCTGGTGCTAGCAAATGACTGAATCTTCCTTAAAGCTTGACCTTTCTTCTGGGAGCCCTTTCCAATGCTTTAAAGACCTACACACAGGCTAGGGTTCTCTCTCCTGCAAAACTAAGGTACACATCTTTCAGCATTTGAGGGCCTTCTTCACTTACCAGCCCAAGAAGACAGCCTCACCTCTGAGTTGTCTCTGATGAAGTGTGTACACCTGCCCAAAGGCTCTGGCCTAAAACCGCCTTGTCTCATTCTCTCTTATGTCACCCATCTAGTTCGCACAATAACCACAGAGAGCAGAGCCACAACTTCAATACCCAGCTGACTTCTCAAACTTAAGGTTTCTCAGGAAGGAAGCAGACTCTAGTCCATTAAGTCCTCCAACAGAACAGGAGACAATTCTGGATTTCCCACTGATAAGTGAAAACTTATCAATTATAAAAGTGAAAACAATTATATAAGTGAAAACTTATTTTATAAAATTCAAAGTGAAGGAGCAGGTAACCTAAATGTGTCCATTATACAGCGAACTAGCAGCTCCTTCCCAAATCAAAATCCTAATAATCTCCTCTCCATGTATCATTTTCACTTTCTTTTTTTCTGTATGGTAAAAGATTTAGGAGTCATTTAACCATGTCTTGGCAACATATTTTTTGCAACTTCTGCAGGGTGATCTGACTTATATCTCACTAGCTTTTATTATTTTAAAGCACTGGCCTAAATTTTCTCTTTAATATAATGTTATAAATATAATAGTCTTTGCTTTTGAGAGTGTAGAGACATGTGCTTCTCAAAAACTACAAACATGAATTTAAATTAGCAAAAATCTTTGAAAAACATGTTGGCAGTATGTTTCATGTAATTTCTAATGACCAGATTCTTTGATTTCATAATTCCATTTCTGAGATACCATTCTAAGTATACAATCTTGAGTGTAAAAAAATAAAAATTACATATACCAGCTATCTTTAAAAATATATCAGAAACAATCTAAATGAAAACAGTAAGTGCTTAAATAAAGTAATGGAAAGCCAGGTAATGAAATATTACACAGATAGTAAAATATTTTTGAAGCTTATACAGTAATACAAAAAAGAAATGGTAATTCGATGCTAAATATAAAAGGTTGAAAAATTCCACCTTTAGTAAAATAAGTCATGTGAAGTGTTTCTAAAAGAATCCTTCAGATATCTCTGCACATATTTTCAAAAGTTCAGAATGGTACTAAAGCATTAGCAGTTAACCATCAATAGGCGTTAGGAGATTAAGAAAGTTTTCCCTCTTTCCTATTACTACGCATTTTTAAAATTTTACCTACTGAGTATATATTTTGGTAAAAAATGCCAAAACAATAGTTAAGAAAAAATATTAAAAGCATTAAAATTGGAAATAACAACCATGGTAGCATTCTTGAATTATCTAAAATATGTATTCCTTTCTTTTTTCTTTACAGCAAATATGATCCTATAGCTTTTAGACTTTGCCTATAGAGAAGACTACATCATCTCTTTTCTGGGCAGTTGGCCATGACCCCAATTCATGTCCCCTTACACCTTACCCATTATACTAGACTCAATAGGACTCATGATTTGAGGTGTTTCTCTACCTCAGTTCAAACCTTTTCTTTTATGGTGACTTACAGGCTGATTAATTCCCATCACTGAGCATCAGATTAACTCATCTGTAATAATAAACTTCAACAACTTTATGAGGAGTATATAAAAAGGGATAATATATGTGAAGTACTTGGCACACAGTAACTTCACAAACAGCAGCTCTCATTATTATACTTTCAACTGTGTCCTTCTTTTGGACTTCTAAGGCTGCTATGTTGGAATTGTTAAATACAGATTCTCCACACAACCATTTAAGACCCTACACAATATGATCTCAAGCACCTTTTCCACTGCTTTTCACAGAACTCTACCCTCAGCTGCCACCAAGTTGAAGGGTTTCTATTTCATGAACTCACCCCTCTGTTCCCCTCTGTTTCTCTGTGCTTGCCATCATTTAGTTTGTTCCCACAGCTACGTTTATTCCTCTGCTCTCTCTTTCTGAAATTCCTCATCTTAACTGAAAACTTTCTGGATCCCACATCAGATTGCTATCTACTCTAAAAATGCCATAATACTAATATCCTTAATGACATATAACCTTCGATTCAGCATCCTGGTTGGATAACTGATATTCAGGGTTTAGCTTAAACAGGAACCTCCTCAGAGAGGCCATCTTTGACTGTGCAATCTAAAATAGGCCCTAGGCCACGATCATATTTCCTTCTATTTCCAGGCACTTAGCTCTTCCCCCTTCATTTTTCAATCACTCTCCCAATAGATTTTCTACTTTTCAGGAACAGAACTATTTTCCTTTACAGCTGCTAGCACTGTACATCTTTTAAACAATAAATGCCCAATAAATGTATAAAATTATATTACAAACTGAGAATTTTATCACTACACTAGACAGGGTAAGGAGTATACTGATTTGAAAGTTGTTACTACAATCTTTCCGTTATCCGCTTTGCATCAACATACACAGAGATCATTCACACAGCCACATTCACTCACACACCCCATTCATACAGAATCACACACACACACCTTTGGGTTCTTGGTCCCTGCCATCATTTACATAATGTTCAGTGAGCAGGCACAGCAGACACCAATTATAGGAAACCTTGGAAATGCTCTACCTGGAGATCCCAGTGGAAGCCATGATCTGTTGTATATGGGATGTACAGAAATGACAATGGGAAGAGAGGGAGAAAAAATAGTGATGTGAAATGTTAAGGGTAAACCTTGGGGAACAATAACACATTCAGTGCAGTTCACTTGATAGTGCAGTTTAGTAAAGTCTGACAAAAAAATTCAAGCCAATGCAAAGTTAGAAAAAAATTGAAATTCAAAATATGAAGGAAAGCAATCATGCAGATCTGCAAAGCTACAGCTTTCTTCAGCAACAATTTTGTTGTTCCTTTTAAGTTTCTAGGAAACACAGTTTTGGGGTTTTAATATTTTCTTAGAATGGAAAGAGTATAATAACTTGAATTTTAAAACTAATCATAAAGAAAGAGTTATGCAATATCCTTTAAAAATTAATACATAATTGGGAAAAAAGAAACTGTCTTCCACGATTTTAGGATTCTACCCCCAAATCTTTTCACAAATGCTTTTGAGTAAATGGAGATGTCCCGTCCTTCATGGCTCCTCACAGCAGCCCCTTGGCGTTCTCAGAAAACTTGAACATCTGTTACCTCTTTCTTCCATCTTCACCCTCTACTGCCCTTCAGACTTCCCCGTAAACATTTAAACATTCAATGTTTCCTACAATAATCAAATTCTTCTCCTGATCCATTTATCTTTCACTTCCAATTTCTCTCTTCTGCATTTACAACAAAATAATTTATACTCACTGTCTCCCTTGTTCTCACCCGGCACTCACTTCCCAACTCTAACTTGTAAGACATTATTTAATATTTCTTCAACACTACCTCCATGGTAGGCTAAATAATATCCCCCCTTACTTGGAAAACTCAGCAGTGGCCACAGGACTGGATAAGGTCAGTTTTCATTCCAATCCCAAAGAAAGGCAATGCCAAAAAATGCTCAAACTACCGCACAACTGCACTCATCTCACATGCTAGTAAAGTAATGCTCAAAATTCTCCAAACCAGGCTTCAGCAATATGTGAACTGTGAAATCCCTGATGTTCAAGCTGGTTTTAGAAAAGGCAGAGGAACCAGAGATAAAATTGCCAACATCCACTGGATCATGGAAAAAGCAAGAGAGTTCCAGAAAAACATCTATTTCTGCTTTATTGACTATGCCAAAGCCTTTGACTGTGTGGATCACAATAAACAATGGAAAATTATGAAAGAGATGGGAAAACCAGACCACCTAACCTGCCTCTTGAGAAATCTGTATGCAGGTCAGGAAGCAACAGTTAGAACTGGACATGGAACAAGAGACTGGTTCCAAATAGGAAAAGGAGTACGTCAAGGCTATATATTGTCACCCTGCTTATTTAACTTCTATGCAGAGTACATCATGAGAAACGCTGGACAGGGAGAAACACAAGCTGGAATCAAGATTGCCGAGAGAAATATCAATATCCTCAGATATGCAGATGACATAACCCTTATGGCAGAAAGTGAAGAGGAGCTAAAAAGCCTCTTGATGAAAGTGCAAGAGGAGAGTGAAAAAGTTGGCCTAAAGCTCAACATTCAGAAAACAAAGATCATGGCATCTGGTCCCATTACTTCATGGGAAATAGATGGAGAAACAGTGGAAACAGTGTCAGACTTTATTTTTTTGGGCTCTAAAATCACTGCAGATGGTGACTGTAGCCATGAAATTAAAAGACGCTTACTCCTTGGAAGAAAAGTTATGACCAACCTAGACAGTATATTCAAGAGCAGAGACATTACTTTGCCAACTAAGGTCCATCCATCTATGGTTTTTCCTGTGGTCATGTATGGATGTGAGAGTTGGACTGTGAAGAAGGCTGAGCGGTGAAGAATTGATGTGTTTGAAGTGTGGTGTTGGAGAAGACTCTTGAGAGTCCCTTGGACTGCAAGGAGATCCAACCAGTCCATTCTGAAGGAGATCAACCCTGGGATTTCTTTGGAAGGAATGATGTTTTGGCCACCTCATGCGAAGAGTTGACTCATTGGAAAAGACTCTGATGCTGGGAGGGATTGGGGGCAGGAGGAGAAGGGGACGACCGAGGATGAGATGGCTGGATGGCATCACGGACTCGATGGACATGAGTCTGAGTGAACTCCCGGAGTTGGTGATGGACAGGAAGGCCTGGTGTGCTGCAATTCATGGGGTCGCAAAGAGTTGGACAGAAATGAGCGACTGAACTGAACTGAACTGAACTCACTTGCCCACAAGATGTTCATGTCCTAATTCTAGGATTCTGTGAATATATCACCTTAAATGCAAAAGAGACTTGGCCACTGTTATTACAGAAACTATTTAAGATTTGGAGAATCACCTGGATTATCCAGGGGTAATGGGGGAGGGCAAATGCTGTGTCAGAAGTATCCTTATAAGATCAAGGCAGAGGGAGAAACTACTACAGGTCATTGGCAGCAGACAAGATGATGTAAGCAATGGGAGATTTAGAGTGATTTGAGAAACTGTCATGAGCAAGAAATGGAGCCCCTCTCTAGATTCCAGAAGAGGCAAGGAAACACAGTCATTCCCTCCAAAACCTTCAAAAAGAATCAGGCCCACTGACACCTTCATTTTAATCCAGTGAAATTTATTTCAAAGCTATAGTCTCTAAAATTAAAAAAGAATAAATTTGTGTTGCTTTAAGTCACCATGTTTAATAATTTTGTGATAATAATAATAAGAATGTATAGCCCTATGCACAAGGTCAAATACTGGAGTATTTTCAGTCTTCCTTCCACTTGACCTTTCAGTAGCAACCTCTTGTCTCCTTAGACACCACTCATTTCTAGTAGATCTTTGGCTGAGTCGTCTCAGATACTACTTTTCTCAGATATTTCCCATAATGTTTAAATATACTTTGGAAAATTATCTTCTCTCTTCAAGATTTCTTTTGCCATTTAACAGCTTTATAGAGGTAAGCTGCCTCAGACGGTAAAGAATCTGCCTGCAGTGTGGGAATCCTGAGTTTGGTCCCTGGGTTGGGAAGATCCCCTGGAAAAGGGAACGGCAATCCACTGCAGTATTCTTTCCTGGAAAATTTCATGATCAGAGGATTCTGGTGGGCTACAGTCCATGGGGTCACAAAGAGTCACACATGACTAAGCAACAAATATTTTCACTTCTTGACTTTCACAGAGGTATAAATAAAATACAATAAATCACACATACTAAAAGTGTACAATTAGTTCAATTTTGATATGCAAACATACCTGTGAAACCATCACCATAATCAAGACAGTGAACATACATTATATATACTCCAAAGTTTCCTTTTACCCCTTTGTTTGCAAAGATTTATACTATATTTATCTTGCCACCTGATGTACTCCAGGCATACATCAGAAAGGCACATGGGGGCACTCAAAATATATTCCAAAAATTTATGAGCAAAAATATTCATCAAAGCATTACATACAGAAGGGACCACCAGAAAAAATGCAAGTCCTCTTGTGATTACAAATTTTATAAAATAATGCAAGACTATGTACCAATGAAAATTATGGTCTATGAGAACAATGAATTATATTTAAATGTAAGAAAAGCAACAATCAAAAGGATTTATAAAATATTATTCTGACCATATATAGTTGCATACATTTAGCTAAGAAGGATAGTAGGCATTGACACAAAAACTTTAGCAGTGTAGAAATGACTGGTGATTTTAATTTTCTTCTTTGGGCTTCTCTGAAAAAATCAAAGACCATGTGTCATAATATATTGAATGAGACTTTTCTTTTGTCTTAGAATTCTGGCCAAAGCCCCATACAGAGGGAAACAAGTAGTATTTCTAATATTCCAAAAAGAACAGCCAAAAAGCTGTCAGATACCCTACTCTTGAGTTTCCTAAGAGGTAGTCAAATTGGTCTTTCCCCATCATTCCCATCATTCTACTTAGCCTACAAAACAAAAATCATAATTTTGTTGAAAAGGAAAGTTGGCAGAAAAAGTGGCATTCTGGAATATTTTCCACTCAATTTCATATATGGAGAAAAGGCAGGAGATGGCATTCCTTTAAGTGATTTTTCTGCTCCAAAAAGAAATGCTTATAGAAATTAATAATGACAATAAGAAGGAAAACTTGCATTATTACCCTGGCTTTATGCTTACTGAGCTGCATTTGTTCACACGCCTACCCACACATGAGTGGAATACAGTAAGAAAAGTCTTAAGAGCTTCAACTTATGCCCTCTAAAGTTTGGGATCTGTTCCAGAGTCTTCTCAAGGCAAGAATTTGACTACAGAGAGTACAGCAAGCATCAGCTCTCCCCCTTTGGATGGAATAGAAAAACTGTACTTGCTTTCTACAGGGCAAGTATATACTAAAGACAGTGGCCAGATCAAGCCATCCTGATAGGCTGCTGAGTAGGAAGGCTCCTTGTCATGGGAGGGGGGCACCAGCACTAAGAAGCAGTAAGATGAACTTATGTGAGCAGGAGTTGAGATGTCATCTAGAGAGCCACACAGCACAGCAGTGCCATGGGAACTGAGAATCCATCTGTGTTCCATGGAAAGAACAGCATTTGATCATGTGATACACTCAGAAAAACTAAAGGCTAAAAGCCCTCCTTCCTTGAGTCTGGAAAACTCAGAAGAAACAAAGGGAAACGAATGGATAGAGATAGTGGAGGGAGATAGGACACTCAATGGAGTAAAAGACTATTCTTTTGGCAGGGATAACGCGTCAGACTTGAGTCTTAAGAATGAGAAAAAACTTGAGCTTTGTGTGAAACTGAACATTTTTTACATTTGACTGGACTGAACATATTTAGGGAGGTGACCCTAATGCTGATTTACCAAGCTAAGACTGTTCCTTTATAGGTAAGAGAAGTCTATGATGTCTGTTCAAGGTGTGAGTCGTTAGTACAGAAAGCATGATCATAGGGATTTACTGGAGAATACTAAATTTAATTCTTGTTTGAATCACCACTGAGTTTAGCCCATTCTCTTATTTGATCATACCTATGTTATACCTGTGTTACTTTTAATTACTTAAAAGTGAGCATAAATTCTCAGTAACCTAACTAAAAGTACTATGAGAGATAATGATGCAGAATTATAATATAGGTAAAAGTATGACATCAATATACTTGAATAGAACATTGATACTTGTTACCATCTCCCACCAAATGTGATTTATTGCTCTTATTTAGTTCTTGCAACAAGGTTTATGATTTTTAACCTCTGTTACTAAACCTAGACAGCATGTTAAAAAGCAGAGAGCTCACTTTGCCGATAAAGGTCTGTATGGTCAGAGCTATGGTTTTTCTAGTAGTCATATACAGATGTGAGATTTGGACCATAAAGAAGACTGAGTGCCAAAGAACAGATACTTTCAAATTGTGGTGCTAGAGAAAACTCTTGAGAGTCCCTTGGACTGCAAGATCAAGCCAGTCAATTCTAAAGGAAATCAGCACTGAATATTTACTGGAAGGACTGATGCTGAAGGGGAAGCTTCAACATTTTGGCTGCCTGATGTGAAGAGCTGTCTCACTGGAAAATATCCTGATGCTGGGAAAGACTAAAGGCAAAAGGAAAAGGGAGCAGCAGAGGATCACCAACTCAATGGACATGAGTTTGAGTAAACTCTGGGAGATAGTGGAGGACAAAGGAGCCTGGTGTGCTGCAGTCCATGAGATTGCAAAGAGTTGGACACAACTTAGAGACTGAACAACAAAAACAAGAAGACTGAAATATTTCATGTGTTTGTAAGTCATTTTGTCTAAAGATAATTGATAAATGAATACACTATTTGAAAATGTAATACATTGGAGTTAATATAAATTTTAAAATGTATTGCCCATAAAATGTACTGGCCACAGTAGTGGGAGATGGAGACAAGATTGTTAAAATTTCCACCCTCTGTACAACTGGCAAGTTCTTTGAGCCCTACTCTCTGTAGGCATCATACCTCAGGATACCTTACCCAACGAGATTTCTCAAGTTCTGTAATTATACTAGCAGTGGATGAGGTGAAGAATGGATTGGGCTAATTGAGAAAGGTACTCTTCTATTCTCCATCAGTCCTAAATCCCACAAGTTTTCCCAAATAAAAATATACAAGCTAAATGAAAGAAATATGCAGTCTAAGTAAAACTGCACTTGTTGCCAAACTTCGGAAGAAGAAAATTACTCATAAGCCACATCCATATTCTGGAGTCATCACTGTTAACTTGTTTCCACTTGCTCACCTTTAAGAGACTCTCTTTACCGAGTCTCTTATTTTCCCATGAGACTATCATGAAAGTAGAAGGGAGACAAATAGACAGACAGATAGACAGAAGGCAGATAGATAGATATGGGTAGATGAGTAGGTATATAGGTTGGCAAGTTGACAAATTGATTGATTCTTTCCCTCCAGAGAACAAGGGAACTGGATTGATTTTTGGAGAGAGAACCGCAGGTTTGGAAAGAGTCTCAGTTCAGTTCAGTTCAGTCGCTCAGTTGTGTCTGACTCTTTGCAACCCCATGAAGTGCAGCACGCCAGGCCTCCCTGTCCACCACCAACTCCCGGAGTTTACCCAAACTCATGTCTATCGAGTCGGTGATGCCATCCAGTCATCTCATCCTCTGTCGTCCCCTTCTCCTCCCACCCCCAATCCCTCCTAGCATCAGAGTCTTTTTCCAATGAGTCAACTCTTCACATGAGGTGGCCAAAGTATTGGAGTTTCAGTTTTAGCATCAGTCCTTCCAAAGAACAGCCAGGACCGATCTCCTTTAGAATGATCTGGTTGGATCTCCTTGCATTCTAAAATGATCTAATTGCAGAGAGAGTTGGGAAACTAATAAAGGAAATGTTAGATTATAGAAATAATAGAAACCTGTGCCCTGTTTCTTTTTACCTTAGGCATGCCTGAAAGGTTGAAAGACCACAAATAGGGAAAGTTCATGTTTGGTTGAACACTGAAGTATGATTCATTGAGACCTTGGAGATAGTAGAAAATTTCTAAAGGTCATGGTGTGTAAGAATCCCCAGAGTGATGGCTTTGGAACAGACTGCATGGATAGGTCAATGGACACCTGAGAGTGAGCATGGGGTATATAGACTGGGCTTTTCTCACATTATCTAGGCAGCAGACTTCTAAGAATATATATTACCCAAGAGAGGGAAATGAGCACCTCAAAGTGCAACTGAGTTAAGAGAATAAGATCTGAAGATAAACTGCATTTGATTTCTATAATTAAAATGAGTGACAGTTATGCACAATTTAAGCACAAATTTCACAATGCCCTTTCCTAGAATTACATAAATTCAGTACAAATCAAATATTTTAGCACAAAACTTTTTCTGCTTTGAAGATTATTTTCTTAGGATGGAATCTAGAATTGTAAATTTGAATGTTAATGATCTTTTGGAAATTGATCTCATTTTTTAAAAGAGTATCTTATTACAACTTTTATCTATTTGTTTTACTGAAGTCAAAGAGTTTATTTTTCTCAGTATCCATTTGTATTTACATTTTTGTGATATATCTGTTTACATTATTTGCTATTAGGTTTTAGTGTTATTTTTTTACCTGTTTCTGATATATGTAATATTCTTAAAGATATATATATATAATATTCTGTTAAGTGTGGTTAACTCACTTCTATCAAAAGATATTCAGTGAGTTTTTAGCAATAGTTAAAAGAAAAAAATGAAAGTGCTAGTCGCTCAGTCATGTCCAACTCTTTGTGACCCCATGAACTGTAGCCCGCCAGCATTCTCTGTCCATGAAATTCTCCAGGCAAGAATACTGGAATGGGTAGCTATTCCCTTCTCCAGGGGATCTTACTGACCCAGGGATCAAACCTGGGTCTCCTGCACTGCAGGCAGACTCTTTACCATCTGAGCCATCAGGGAAGCCCAATAACAATAGTTACATATGTTCAGTTAATAAAGAAGCTTCATCCATTCATCTATTTTTTTTTAAGCAAGTCATTGGCTAACCCTAATCCTGAAACAAACAAGGACCCAATCTCAAGATGCTTTATAAGAGAGAGTACAGAAAATACTTTGATAATTATAATAAAAGCAATCAAGGTTACATGTAATATTTTGTATTAATCTGTTTATGCTGAGATAACAAAATACTATAGACTGAGTGGTTTAAACAGGAGAAATTTCTTATGGTTCTGGAGACTAGAAGTCCAAGATCAAAGTGTCAGCAGGCTTAGTGTCTGGTGCAACCTCTTCACTTGGGCTGCAGATGGCCACTTTCTCCCTATACGTTCATACAGCTTTTCCTATGTGACTTTGCAGAAACAGAAAGAGAGCACTCTGATGTCTCTTCTTATAAAAACACTAATTATGTTAGATCAGGGCCTCACCCTAATGATTTTCATTTAACTTCTATTATTTCCTTAATCCAAATATAGCCACACTGAGGGAATGGGGGCTAAGATGTCAACATATGAATTTTGAGGTGACACAAACATTCAGTCCATAACATAATTTCTTAGAGATACTAGGGATGGTAAGAAAAACAGGAAAGATGCTCATTTATTCATACACTGATTGAATCTTAAATTTTGAGTAGGACAGTGTAATGTAGAGAAGAAAAGTCATCCATAGTTGCAATGGGATATGGTTCCTTAGGTGATGTCTTGTTTTTGCTTCCTCACTTCTCAGTGGCAGATATTTCAAAACCTACTTTCTAAGTGGGGTCTTCATAGTCTGGAGCTATGGATGTATTTCCCATTCTGTTCTCATCACCCCCTCACTAAAATCCTCAGAGAAACAGTATAGAAGATTAGGGGAATCCAGCCAGTGTTCTGAGTTTCAGAGTTGGTGTTTATCTGTAGTGGCACCAAGAAAACCTTCCAGTCTCATTCCACTAGATGGTTGTCTCACCATAATGGACCTGACACAGCGGTTAGGTTCTGAAGTCAACATGTAAGTTAAATGTTCCTATGATGGGACCACAAAATCATAGCATCAGCCACGTGGTTTATGTCTATACCAACCAGCAATGTTTGTCCTGTACTTGGATGACACTCTCTGAAAAACCACAAAGTATCTATGTTTAGCTAGCCTAATAAGATCTTTTCCATTGTTAGCTGTTAAAATATGCACATAAATCATAAACATAATCTCTAAGACTCAGGTTTGTAGTAGTTTCTTACAGTACACTAGGGTACATTATTATTTGGTCACTATCATTTGACAAAGAGAGAAACACAGCATTTGAATATTAATGAAATGAAGAATAAGAGACAAAAATATAAGAATCACATTTGAGTGCTAAGTACCAGGCAGTGTTTTCAATGCCTTACCAGGATGCATCTCAGGTAATCTTCATAACTACCTCATAAGGTCAGTACATTATCATATCCATTTTTCATTGAAGGCACAAAGAAATTAACTAACCTGCCTGGGCTCAAACAAAGAGTTGGCCTCAAGTCTCACTCTAGAGCTTCTGGTCTTACATGCTACAAAGACCTGCTTATCAGTAAGGGAGAAAAATAATTTGATTAAAGCAAAAATTGTACCTGTGATAAAATAATTATTTCCTTTTTGACTTCTAGAGTTTGATCTTCTAGTTTCTCCAAGTGCAACATAAAAAATTTCTTATAATTACTAGTAGACCATAGGAAAAAATAATGCCATGTTACATGTCTAATGCCTGTTTAAGAATATAAAGAAAGAATGAAAGTCTAGCAGCAGAGGAGAAAGAAAATTATTTTTACATATTTTTACATATTATTAAGAATCATCCTTGCATTTCCCTTGTGTGAGGAAAGTCCTAAAGACCTGCCGTGTCAACCATGTTAAGTGTGGGTTCAAGAGATTAAGGACACTGATGGGCATCCAGTTCACTGTTATTTCCTTCTCCTTGCAACCTCACATAGCTATACATCTGTTTTGTTGATTCAGAAGAGCACTTGAGATGCTTTACAGTTGATTTTGACAAGTGCTACAATTTGACAGAGGGAGATAATTCTTGCTGAGATGATTTTCAAAGTACAGAAATTATACTTTTGAGTCGATAGTACCTTTCTTTATGATCAGAATTTCATTTAATATACAGCATACTTAAGCTTGGTAATCAAATTTCCCTTTTTCTGAAAAAAAAATGATGGCTGTCTTTGATCTCATATATTAAAGCACTACACATTAAATCTTATTCTTGATTCTGATTGTTTTCTTTGTTGCAGATAAAGCATGTCTGCCAAATTTAAAGATAGCAGATTTACAAAATGCTATATGAATATGAAGTGGTATTATTAATTAAATGAGTCTTCTGATCATGTGACTGAGCTGACTGATGAGTTCCTGGGATGTACTTTTTCTGTACGCCTCTAAATCCACTAAACTGAGAATTAATCAGCGGTGCCTTAAAAACCACAGACTTTTTATTGACAGAATAATCACTTTTAAGAAGTAAAATATATGGATATAATTTTAACTTATGTTTTAAAGTATTCTGATATCACATGGACTTTCCCATTAGTGTAATTATAAAATAATTTGTTTAATATTTGATGTTTGTGAGAATTACTGACAAAGAATTATGGTTGGCTTGCTTTGCTGCAAATACTGCTATGTGAAAAACTGACAAAACTTTAAATACCTTTGAGGTTTAAGGTGTATATAATGTCAATTCAAGATTCTAACTTAGTTTAAAGGAAACTAAACGGTTCAATGCTTTGGGATCTCAGCTCTCTTTGCAAGGTTAATCTCAACATAATATTCTCCATAATTAAAGCCTTTATTATTGATGCGATGGAAACTAAAATTTTAGCCATATCCCTACGTTAGAAAATCATTTCTAGACATTCAATTTACCTTTGTATAATTTTGTACATCATATACAAAAGTAAATGGAAATACATAATTCATATCGGATGGGTTGCACAGTTACACTGAACATTAGGGATGTCGGTACCTATCCTGCTACATCCGTCTGCTGTTCTCAGTGTGGTTTCTCCTGATTCCTAAATGGCAAGCTGAACTCCTGAGCCAACAAATAATCCTTAGTAGAATTTCTAAAGCGGATTTCCTCAGTCCAACATACACTATTAAATAATCCTTGCTCTTAGTATATGGTTAGGAAGAAAGGCTTCAGTTTGTATCTTTATTCTACCATTTTGCAACTAAAGAACACAGAAAATTCTTCACTTACCTAAGTCAGATTCCAAACCAAAATACTGAACATCCTGGACTTATTACTATCCAAATGGGACTTAGGAGAAAATAATTAATGTAAAATGTAAAATGTTTAATTAATGCAAGTAAAATGCTTAATGTAAACATTTTAAAATTTGTGTAAATACATATTAAAATAGTTAATGTTAAACTTTAAGACAGTGCTTGCTACACAGGAAATTTTCAACAACTGACAACTGGGTTTAATGCTCTTTTCATCATCAATGTCACTCTCCTAGTTACTACACTATGCTTGGTTTATTGTAATAAAAACATCTAAATGTTTCATTCTTCATTTTCTAATCACTTCAGTTCTCTCACACAATAGTGCTATTTATGAAATATTGCTTTCATTTTGTTACTTCCCTATTTTTTTTTCTTTTTAGTTTATCTTTACTGTGTCATACAGGACCTTTCATTGTGGTACAGATTCTATAGTTGTGGCACGAGGCATATGGGATCTTAGTTCCCCCACTAGGGACTGAACCTGTGTCCCCTACATTATAAGGCAGATTCTTAACCCCTGGGCCACCAGGGAAGTCCCTGTTACTTCTCTATTAAAAGTAGTTGTTGTTGCTGTTTAGTCGCTAAGTCATGACTGACTCTTTTGTGACCTCATGGACTCTAGACTGCTGGGCTCCTCGTCCATGGGATTTTCCAGACAAGTATACTGGAGTAGGTTGCCATTTCCTCCTCCAAGGGATCTTCTCAACCCAGAGATCTGACCTGAATCTCCTGCACTGGCAGGCAGACCCTTTACCACTGAGCCACCCAGGAAGCCCATTAAAAGTAGACTAAAGCTCTTAAAGTTCCAGAACTCAAAACTTTCTATTACTTGGCTCCAAAAATTTTATAGCCAAACTTCTGTCATTTCCCTCTGTAACCTGTTCTGTATCCTAACTGGATCAACTTTTGATTATCAATTTCATCTCACATTTTCACACTGTGTGCCCTTCCACTTGTATAGAAATAATACATTAATCATGTGATAGAAATGTCTTTTACATGATAGAAGTTTATCCTGTTCTTGGACTCTTCCTGAACACACATACTATTGTCTCAAATGCTGGACAAATGGAGACAAGAACTATCATAATTAATTTAACTTGTCACTGTGACTTAACTTACAACCCTATTTGAGTTTTACCCATGTTATAGGCCCACGAGAAATCTGTATGCTGGTCAAGAAGCAACAGTTAGAACTGGACATGGAACAACAGACTGGTTCCAAATCAGGAACGGAGTACATCAAGGCTGTATATTGTCACCCTGCTTATTTAACCTATATACAGAGTACAGCATGAGAAATGCTGGGCTGGATTGAAGCACAAGCTGGAATCAAGATTGCCAGGAGAAATATCAATAACCTCAGATATGCAGATGATACCACCTTTCTGGTAGAAAGCAAAGAAGAATTAAAGAGCCTCTTGATGAAAGTAAAAGAGGAGAGTGAAAAACTTGGCTCAAAACTCAACATTCAGAGATCTAAGATCGTGGCATCTGGTCCCGTCACTTCATGGCAAATAGATGGGGAAAGAATGGAAACAAAATTAAAAGGTGCTTGCTCCTTGGAAGGAAAGCTATGACCAACATAGACAGCATTTTAAAAAACAGAGACATTACTATGCCAACAAAGGTCTGTCTAGTCAAAGCTATGTTTTCTCCAGTAGTCATGTACAGATGAGAGAGTTGGACCATAAAGAAAGCTGAGAGCTAAGAATTGATGCTTTTGAACTGTGATGCTAGAGAATACTCTTGAGAGGTCCCTTGGACTGCAAGAAGATCAAACCAGTCCATCCTAAAGGAAATCAGTCCTGAATGTTCATTGGAAGGACTGATTCTGAAGCTGAAACTCCAGTTCTTCGGCCACCTGATGCAAAGAATGGATTCATTTGAAAAGGCCCTGATGCTGGGCAAGATTGAAGGCAGGAGGAAAAGGGGACACCAGAGAATGAGATGGTTGGATGTCATCACTAACTAGATGGACATGAGTTTGAGCAAGCTCCAGGAGTTGGTGATGGACAGGGAAGTCTGGTGTGCTGCAGTCCATGGGGTCACAAAGATTTGCAGGCTACTGAGCGACTAAATTGAACTGAACTGATTATGTTATAGGCATATAAATGCCTATCAAGGCATGTATTTCTGGAAAACTTAACCATGTTTCCCTATTTTTGTTAAAAGTAGCTATGTAACTTCACTGCTTCCCAGGTGGCACAATGGTAAAGAATCCACCTGATATGCAGGAGATGTATGAGACACAGGTTTGATCCCTGGGTTGAAAAGAATCCTTAGAGGAAGGCATGGCAACCCACTCCAGGATTCTTGCCTGGGAAATCCCATGGAGCATAGGAGCCCATGCTACAATCCATGGGTTCGCAAAGAGTCAGATACAACTGAGTAAGTGAGCACATAAACACACATTTTTTTTTCATTTTATTTTTTTTACTTTACAATACTGTATTGATTTTGCCATACATCAACATGAATCCACCACGGGTGTACATAAGTTCCCACTCCTGAATCCCCCTCCCACCTCCCTCTCCATACCATCCCTCTGGGTTATCCCTGTGCACCAACCCCAAGCATCCTGTATCCTGCATCAAACCTAGACTGGTGATTCGTTTCTTATATGATATTATACATGCTTCAATGCCATTCCCCCAACTCATCCCACCCTCTCCCCCTCCCACAGAGTCAAAAAGTCTGTTCTGTACATCTGTGTCTCTTTTGCTGTCTCGCATACAGAGTTATCGTTACCATCTTTCTAAATTGCATACATATGTGTTAGTATACTGGATTGGTGTTTTTCTTTCTGGCTTACTTCACTCTGTATAATAGGCTCCAGTTTCATCCACCTCATTAGAACTGATTCAAATGTATTCTTTTTGATGGCTGAGTAATACTCCATTGTGTATATGTACCACAGCTTTCTTATCCATTCATCTGCTGATGGACATCTCGGTTGCTTCCATGTCCTGGCTATTATAAACAGTGCTGTGATGAACATTGGGGTACATGACAAACACACATTTAAATTCATATTATTTTCTCACTGATGGCTGACAACAGTTCACTACTCAAAGCCATCATTATTTGTTCAGTTTTAAGAAAGATATAGAGGCTATGGAAAGGTGGCTAAATATTTGCTAATATCTACAGTTTGTAAATTTAATACCTGGATCAGTCTTTGTTTTAGCTTATTTTATTTTGATTTGCCCTTTAGATTAAATAAGTGAGAGATGTAGCAGGGGAAAAGTGGCTGATTCTATACCTCTCCAGTACAGAAATGCATTGAAGAGGATACCTCATCCAAGCCAAAGAGAAGACAAGAAAATGATATTGGGTAGAATAAGATAGTGGAAGTGAGTGTTAGTTACTCAGTCATATCTGACTCTTTGTGACCCCATGGATTATAGCCCACCAAGCTCCTCTGTTCATGGGATTCTCCAGGCATGAATACTCGAGTGGGTTGTCATTCCCTTTTCCAGAGGATCTTCCTGATCCAGGGATCAAACCTGGGTCTCCACATTGCAGGAGGAATCTTTACCTGTCTGAGCCACCAAAGAAGCCCTCTCACTAAAACCTTTCTTTTTTAAAAAAAATGATTTCTTCAAGTATAACTGTTGTTCTTCAGTTGCTCAGTCATGAACAACTCTTTGCAACCCTGTGGAGTGCAGGCTTCCTTGTCCTTCACTGTCTCCCGGAGTTTGCTCAAATTCATGTCCATCGAGTTGGTGATGCCTTCCAATTGTCTTGTCCTCTGTTGTCCCCTTCCCCTGCCTTCAATCTTTCCCAGCATCAGTATCTTTTCTAATGAGTCAGTTCTTTGCATCAGGCCAAAGTATTGGAGATTCAGCTTCAACATCCAGTCCTTCCAATGAATATTCACAGTTGATTTCCTTTAGGATTGACTGGTTTGATCTCCTTGCTGTCCAAGGGACTCTCAAGACTCTTCTCCAGCATCAGAGTTTGAGAGCATCAGTTCTTTGGTTCTCAGCTTTCTTTATGGTCCAACCCTCTCATGTGTACATAACTACTGGAAAAACCATAGCTTTGACTATATGGACCTTTGTTGACAGTGATGTCTCTGCTTTTTAACACACTAAGTTTGTCATAGCTTTCCTTCCAAGGAGCAAGTATCTTTTACTTTCATGGCTGCAGCCACTGTCCACAGTGATTTTGGAACCCAAGGAAACATAGTCTGTCACTGTTTCCATTTTTTCCTTATTCACCATGAAGTGATGGGACTGGATGTCTTGATATTAATTTTTTGAATGTTGAGTTTTAACACAGCTTTTTCACTTTCCTCTTTCACCTTCATATAGAGGCGCTTGTTTCTCTTCACTTTCCCATTAGGTATAACTAATGTACTGTTAAGTTCATCTGAAGTGTTCAGTTCAATAAATGTTGGTAACTTTATACAGTCACCAACCATGAGCACAATCTGGCTTAAGAACACTTGCATTGTCCAAAATATTCCTTCCCATGACCAACTGCAATCAATTTCCCCATTCTACCACTATTCCCAGCAAACCACTAACTTGTATTCTGTGTCTATAACTTCACCTTTTCTAAGAAATTTCATAAAAATGTAATCATACAAATATGGAGTCATCTAATTTTGGCTTTTTTCACTTAGCATAATATTACTGAGGATATAATGTTGCTGCTTTCTATCAGTAGGTGTTTCTTTTTTAACTTGTGTGTCATTATTAACTTGTGTGTCATTGTATAAATATATCACATTTTGCTTAGCTAGTCACCAGTTGATGGCCATTTAGATTTTTTCCAGTTTATGCTTAATAAAAATAAAGCTGCTATGAATATACAAATACAAATCTGTGTTTGAACACAGGGTTTCATTTCTCATGGATAAATACATAGAATTGTTAGCTCTTATAATAAGAGCATGCTTAACTTTGTATGACAGTATCAAGCTCTTT
This sequence comes from Capricornis sumatraensis, assembly GCF_032405125.1. NCBI lineage: Eukaryota > Metazoa > Chordata > Mammalia > Artiodactyla > Bovidae > Capricornis > Capricornis sumatraensis. Next base: position 57,746,934 of record NC_091073.1, on the reverse strand, counting down.
CCAAAGTTAGGTCTCCTTTAACTTTCTTGACAATAATATTTGAGGATCCACTTTCTCTGTATCTTCAACAACAATAATGCCTGTCTCCTGGAGCAGCTAGTGGGTATGTAGAATTATCTTGTGTCATAATTTGCATTTCCTTATTCAGTGACAATGTGGAGTATCTTTTTGTTTGTCTTATTGTCCATGCATATATCATCTTTGGTATTTATTCACATCTTTTGTCCAATTTTTATTGGATTGTTTGTCTTTTTATAAAGCCACAAAATTTGTGTATATTCTGGATACAGTACTTATCAGGTACATGATTTACAAATAATTTCTTGGTATGCGGCTTGTCTGTTCCTTTTATTAATGACTACCTTTGAAGGAAAGAATTTAAACTTTGATGACACCCACAGTGTATATATCATTTTTATTTTATGGAACATGGGGTGGAATGTTCTATCAAGTTGTTGATAGTGTTGTTTAATTCTTCTATATTCCTATTAGTCTTCAATTTAGTGATGTTGTCAATTACTGAGAAGTGAGTATTAAAATCACCAACTATAATCATTGTTTGTCTCTTAAATTACTTTTTTTATTTTATGCTTTTTATAAAACATATAAAGTATATATTTTTATAAGGTGTATGTATATGTGTGTGTGAATGTTATATCTCATTGATATATTGACCTTTTTATCATTACTAAACACTTATCTTTCTCTCCTGTAACATTTCTCATATTAAAGTCTACTTTTATCCAATATAAATATGGCCACCACCACTATCATTATCATTTATATCATATGTCTTTTTCCATATTTTCAATTTCAATCCATTTGTGTTTGAAAATAAACTGTTTTGTATATAGCCAACAGCTGGATCTTGCTTTGAATACAGTATGACAAACTTTGATATATGATTCTTTATGCAGTTTTTTTTTTGAAAGAAATTTTTACCTAGTATAGGATTCCAGGTAGCCCTCTTTATTCCTTCCACACTTTAAAGAAAAGCCACTCTACTATTCTTTCAGCTTTCATTTTCTGACAAGAACCCTGATATATGACATAATTCTCTCTTCATATGCTCTGTCATCTTTGCTCTGTCAGCCTTCATTATTTCCTTTCTACAGTATCTCTTAGTTTTACTAGCTTGAATATGATGTGCCTTGATAGATATGTGTACGTGTGTGTTTATGTGTTTGTGTGTGTCTGTGTGATCATATTTATCCTGCTAGAGGTGCTCAAACTTTTTGAGAATGTGGTTTGATATCTTTCATTATTTGGGGTAATTCTAGCCACTGTCTATTCAAGGACTTTTTTTTTCTTCTTCTAATCTTTTTCTTCTCCTCCTTCTTCTTTCTCTCTCTATCTTGAACCTTTTCTTTTGTTTCTGTTAAAGAGGAGTTTTGAGGTGAGGAGTGAAGTTTTGTTCCTTTCCTGCAGAAATAGATAATCCTTTCTCATTGCCCATAATACTGAAGGGAACTTTCCCTAGTGTCTTGCCTGCTCCCAGTCTTTCCCATCAACATCTAGTGGGGGTCATAGAAGAGAGCCAGTGAGTTTGCACAAAATCTCCCTTGTGTCTGGGGTTCACAAAAGTTCTATATTGTCACTCTAGCCATACTCTGTCTTCAGAAATTTGTTAATAATTTAGCTGATTTCTTAATGATTTGTATGACAGTCATTATATTTCTTCTAATATTTCAGCAAAGGTAAGATCACCTGTGCATCATCTCTCTTCTTAAAAGAGTATATTCATCCTCAGATTTCAGACTACTCAGTTTTCCTGTCATTCAGATCTCTAAGGAATTTTAAGTTATTCTTTGTAGCATATCTAGCTTTTTCTCACTGTAGGGTAGATGTGACATTCCTTCCTACTTATTATATCCTAAGAAGACACAGAACTCCTAACAGGGTTATAGTAGAGCCTTCCCATTAATAGATTCTGCTCCATGGTCAAAGATCAATGCATACATCCTCCGTTATTTCTTTTTAATTTGGAAGAGATAGAGATTAGTTACACTAATTTTCAAAGTGTGAGATAAACAAGGCCAGGGTCTGTTGGCAGCTATGTTTCTTGGCGAATGCAAATATGTGAAAAAGAGGTTCATGTAAAGAGAGAAACCAAGATGTTGAGAGCATGGGTGATAGTATAGAACTTGGATTAATTTGGTGCCAGCTGATCAGATTTTTCTTTTTTAGAATGCTTGAATAGTTCCTCACTGTACTAGACCAGATCTAATTCTTATGCCTAGTATGCAAGAGACATTGTTATTTGGCCTCAGCTATGCTTCTAAGTTCAACTCTCATCTGTTCTTTTTATGAAGAAGAACATAAAAAGCATGAAGTTTATCAATCAAGCCACAATGGATTGTTCTTGTAGCCTTCTAACTGAATTATTTGCTTCCATCCTTACTTTCTGCATATATTTTTATCATAGCAGCCATAGAGAACCCTTCAATCCTAAAATAAACTTGTCACTCTTCACAGAAAAAGGCAAAGTTTGAACTTACAAGGGCCTATATGTTATTACCCCTTCGGATCCACCTTTCTCAACATTTACATTTTCATTCTTGTTCATTCCATTCCAATGAATCAAATGTCATCAAAGCCATTCCTAGGTCATAGACTTTGCACTTACTATTACCTCTTCCTGTGAACCCCACAACCAGCTGTGAATGTGCACACGTGCACACACATACACATATTCCATAACTGCCTGGCTTGCTTCCTCCCTTCCTTCAGGTATCTTACTCTAATATCATCTTATCAGTTATACTTACTCAATTCAAATGCCCCAATTCAAAACACCATCATTTTCTTTTCATGCAAGCAGCACACAGTAATCTGTTTCCCTTTCATGTTTTGTTTTTCTCCATAGCACTTCTTTTCATATTTAACTAGTTTATTTGCTTATTCTGTATCTCCCCCACTAGACAATAAGCTCCATGAAGTTAGGGATTTTTTTCTCTCTTTTTTTTTTACTGTATTACTTATATCTCCAGAGAACTAAAAGAGTTCCTGGATATTTGGCAAATGAACAAATGATAGTTCATATGATTTTTTTCCCAACTTAACACATGTAATTCCCTTTTGATAAAATGCTTTCTCATTGTCTGTTGGAGCAGTTGTAATTCATATTTCATGATTCAAATTAACCATTCAAATTCTCCTCCTTGCAATATAAATTTCCTTCTTTAATATAGTTTATTATTCTGTTTTACTTAGCAACCATATCATGAATATAGCTTAATATAACTACCTGATGCTGCTAAGTCGCTTCAGTCATGTCCAACTCTGTGCGGCCCCAGAGACGGCAGCCCACCAGGCACCCTCATTCCTGGGACTCTACAGGCAAGAACGCTGGGTTGCCATTTCCTTCTCCAATGCATGAAAGTGAAAAGTGAAAGAGAAGTCGCTCAGTCGTGTCCAACTCCTAGCAACCCCATGGACTGCAGCCTACCAGGCTGCTCTGTCCATGGGATTTGCCAGGTAAGAGTACTGGAGTAGGGTGCCATAGCCTTCTCCATATAACTACCTACCACGACAATTAATTATACAATTATCTTTCCAGAAATTGTGTGTTTTTCATCATTGTACTTCTAGTAACTCAGAAAAAGGACGTAGGAATTGTTTGTTGAATTTGGTAACTGAACTGAACTCATTATCTTTTCTCCCAAATCTGCTTTCACTGGAGCCAAGATATTTTTCAGTCAAACTGATAAGAAAAATTGAACTCTTCCCTGTAGTCCCATCGCAAATCCTATTTAGTAGCTGTCTTGTTGATAACTCTGTATGTCAAGTCTTCATCAATATGTCAGCTTTAGATGCACACTTTTTCTAAGTTGTGTGTATAAGATGGTAATTGAACTTAAGTCAAATCACATTTGACAAGGAAGGCTTTATTCAGAAAAGACACTGCAAATTATTGGAGTTTGTCAACACTTGACTGTTCCTATGTTTTCTGATTAACTCACATTTATGTCACCCATTTTTAAAATGAGCTTCAGAATGTTTGAAAAATGTTTACTATATCTCCCCTGCTCCTAGCCATCCTTAAGTAAATGCCTATATCTTGGCTGTTAAACAATCGAAAGGAAATAATCTTTACAGAAAATTAATATTTTACCCATGTGATTTGGTTCAGGTCAACTAATATAATGGAATTATTATGTGCTTATTAAAGACAAAGACTTTTTACCTTAACTTTCTCTTCTCCCTTCCTACTTTCTAGAAATAGAAATCTGGAGGATCCAAGAAAGCATAAATACAAGCCTGGAAGAGTGGCTCACCAGCTTGGGTGAGTGGAAGGCTCCTTGGAATAGAACTGCCTGTATGCCTTGGACTCTTATAGACAAGACAAAAAGAAAAAGAAAAAAAAAAACAAAACACTTCAATCTTACTTGAACCAATATATTAGGGTTTTGTTGTTACAGCAACATGGAATATGCACTAAATTATTACATGAAGATGTAGTGAAAGTCTTCACCAACTTACTACTGGTCCTAGGATAAAGGCTAAAATGTTTCCCTGGAACACAAGACCCTGTGTGGTATAGTTCCTGCCTGTTTCTCAAGCCTTATCTTAATACACTCTCCTTTTTGCCCACCCTGTTCTAGCCTTAAATTAAAACCTTCCATCAGTGCCCTGCATGCCCTAGGCTCTTTCCATATGTTTTTTCCTTTTCTTAGAAGTTCTCTCTTTCATCCCACAAATTTCCCCTTGTGCATCCGTATATATCATTCAAATCTTAACTCAAGTTTAATGTTCTCATGAAAGTGGTCCCTGAATCCACAGTCTAGGTCACATTCTTTCATCATAAGTTTAATAGTATCCTGCTTCTGAATGCTGTATGGTCATTCAAGCAATGATCCTCTGTTAGGCTGTAAGCTACATGACAGCCAAGTTATGCCTCCTTCAGTTCATCACAATAACCCCAGACCTAGAACAACACATGGCTTCTACCAGAAGTGCACTAAATAAGTCAAATGAATGAACAGGATCTCGTTAACAATGTCTTTCTACACATGACACTTTTCACTACTGATTCACTACACACTATGGTCCTTATCCTCTCCCATACTCTCACTGCCCATACTCTGATCACTCCTCCATACTTCATAATGCAAATAGCGAATGTTGACAATAGATACAAAACTGGACTTTGCCACATTATTGGTAGGTAAGTCAGGAGACTAGAAATGACTTTTATGAAATTAATATACAAAAAGGAAAATTTTAGAATAAACATTGGACAGTCACTGAAAAAAAAAAAAAAAACTGATCCGAGTTGCCAAATATCCCTTGCAAAGTACTTTAATGGAAACATGAAAGATTACTCTCTTTCATGTATGTACAGATAGAGATTTTATCAGTCCCTTCATGCTACAATTTCACTAGTCATAATATCTGACTAAATCATTCAGTAATTTACCCAATAAAGATTTCTAAAACCATTTCTCCTAGAAAATGCATTTAAAATGTAAGAACCAGTGCTAATAGGCATTGAGTTTGCTGTCTTCTAGAAACCTAGGAAATATGATATCTAATATATCCAGTCTTTTTCATAACTTCATTACATACCATTCTTATATAGGGATAATGAGTGAACTTATATAGGGTGAGAGTGAACTATTTTTGTTAACCAATAAACCAACTGTTTTAAAGGGCATGTAAGAAAGCAGAAGCATATGATTTGTAAGTAGTTTCCATTTATTATTTCCTCTGCTGTTAGCAGTATATGACACAAACATTTCTTTGGTTAAATGTAAAGTGTTTTATTTGCTTTTTTTCCACTGAGAATAAAAATAAAATTGGTTTACTACAAATAATTGATGTTTGCAGAATAAACCAGGAGGAATTTTCTAAATCTTATTTGGATCTCAGAATACATACCTTCTGAGACTCCAATTAGTTTGGGCTCAGAGAAATTTGCCTGTGGCCAGTATGAGAAGAAAGAGATATGAATAGCTCTTTATAAAACTGTGGGAGACATGCAACTTCTTCCATACATTTGGTTGTAGTTGTGTGCCTAAAAAGTGTGTTTATTACGAAAGTCTCTGGAATTTGGCAAAAGTCTGTTCTTTTTTCTACTAGTAGGCATCAGTTGGCATCTGCCAACATTGTTCTCAAACTTTCTAGCTTTATTTTCTTGTATTCCAAGTGTTAGGAGTGTATGCTGCTGCTGCTGCTAAGTCACTTCAGTCGTGTCCGACTCTGTGCGACCCCACAGACGCTACCAGGCTCCTCTGCCCATGGGATTTTCCAGGCAACAGTACTGGAGTGGGTTGCCATTGCCTTCTCCTAGGAGTGTATTCAGCTCAGTTCAGTTGCTCAGTCATGTCCGACTCTTTGTGACCCCACAAATCACAGCATGCCAGGCCTCCCTGTCCATCACCAACTCCTGGAGTTCACTCAGACTCACGTCCATTGAGTCAGTGATGCCATCCAACCATCTCATTCTGTGTTGTCCCCTTCTCCTCCTGCCCCCAATCCCCTCCAGCATCAGAGTCTTTTCCAATGAGTCAACTCTTCGCATGAGGTGGCCAAAGTACTGGAGTTTCAGCTTCATCAGTCCTTCAAAAGAAATCCCAGGGCTGATCTCCTTCAGAATGGACTGGTTGGATCTCCTTGCAGTCCAAGGGACTCTCAAGAGTCTTCTCCAACACCACAGTTCAAAAGCATCAATTCTTCGGCGCTCAGCCTTCTTCACAGTCCAACTCTCACATCCATACATGACCACAGGAAAAACCATAGCCTTGACTAGACGGACCTTAGTCAGTAATGTCTCTGCTCTTGAATATACTATCTAGGTTGGTCATAACTTTTCTTCCAAGGAGTCAGCATCTTTTAATTTCATGGCTGCAATCACCATCTGCAGTGATTTTGGAGCCCCCCCCAAAATAAAGTCTGACACTGTTTCCACTGTTTCCCCATCTATTTACCATGAAGTGATGGGACTAGATGCCATGATCTTCGTTTTCTGAATGTTGAGCTTTAGGCCAACTTTTTCACTCTCCTCTTTCACTTTCATCAAGAGGCTTTTTAGTTCCTCTTCACTTTCTGCCATAAGGGTGGTGTCATCTGCATATCTGAGGTGATTGATATTTCTCCCGGCAATCTTGATTCCAGCCTGTGTTTCTTCCAGTCCAGCGTTTCTCATGTACTCTGCATATAAGTTAAATAAGCAGGGTGACAATATACAGCCTTGACGTACTCCTTTTCCTGTTTGGAACCAGTCTGTTGTTCCATGTCCAGTTCTAACTGTTGCTTTAGTATGTACTAAAAACAATATTGCGTTAAAATTTACACAAAATTATCAGTTATTAACAGAAAAATTAGTATTATTTCTTTCTAGGATTCTTTAAAAATATGGCTAATTGGGTTAATTAAAACATGTATTCAATGTAAATTTTATCAAGAGAAATTTTTAAACCTTATTAAAAAGGTATATTGTCCCATGCCCTATACCATGGATCCCTAAAGAGCTCCCTGATGGTGCAGATCCTTTTGTTGAGTTCATCTCCTAACCTTTTGAGCATGTACTTATCATGCATGGGCCTCCAATGTACTCAAGATTTCTTGATAATCAGGTCTAATTAATAGAACAGACTTGATACAGTGAACTGGCATTTTTCTCTGTAGAAATATGAAGACCATTCAGAACCCATCAGAATATTTTACAACAGAGGATGAAAGCATTAATACAGCCCTGGGGAAGACCATACGTGGGTACTACTGTGAGATGAATTGTGTCCTCAAATCCATATTTTGAAGTCCTAACTCCTGTATTTGGAGATAGGTTTTCAGTCTCCTGATCACCTATTCTTGATTTCTCTCAGTTATATAAATTGAGCATCATTCTTGTTGGTTGTTCATAAACCTTGTCCCTGAGAGCATTGGACTCCTTGCAGGTTATATGGTTCTAGTTGTTACTCCAGCCTTTCTATACCTCACAACAATTGCTCCCAGCTTTTACCTTTCCTTCTGATAATGAAATGCTAACATCTCCACTATTATCAGAAAGCCCAGTTCTGTAATATCAACTCTACCATCAGCCCTGCCTCCAGAGATCATTCATCAAAACTCTCTGTTTTAATTCTGTTACTCCTGTCACAAGCACATTCTTTTTTTTTAACTGAGGTAAAGCTGAATTACAATGTTGTGTTAATTACCATAATAAAGCAAATGACTCAGTTTTACATGCATAAATATTGTTTTTCATATTATATATATTCATAACTTTCCATTAAGGTTTATCATAGGATATTGATTATAGTTCTCTGACAAGTACATTCTTTATGGCTTTAGTAAATAGGTTGTTCTTTAAACTCACCTTTGAAACATAGCTGGCTGATGTTCTCCAGCCTTATGCATGATGCTTATCCATAATAAAAATTAACTAAATAAAATTATTCTTGGCACTAATGAAAATGAGCATTTTGAATCATTCAAAGCAATACATTTCTTCTTTTAGAACAAAAATAGTAAGAATGGTTTGCGTGAACAAGTGACTCCAATGAGAAACTGTTGCTTTGAAAATGAAGATTTAAATGCTTTCTTTCAATTGTACAAGGACTCAAGATGAGTTCAGACAAACATGCTGATATGCTTAATCCATAACCTACCTCATCATACAGACAGCAATTCCTTCCTTCCAGTCATTGAGGTCAAAAACCTTGGAGATGTACCTGACTTCATATTCCTTCCTCTAGCCAATTCTATGTGTAAAGACTAGCTTTAAAGTGTATTCTGACTACTATCACCCACATCTATAGCACCATCAACTCTTGCCTAGAAAACCTAAGAGCCTCCTACTAGGTCTTTCTGTTTGAATTAGAAAAGAAACTTTTCATTGAAAAAGACAAATAAGACTTGTATTCAAGACCATTTCCATACGGAAGCATATTGAATTCAACTTTAACTCTGCTGAAACAAAAAGCAGAAGAACTTCTAAGCACTAGAATGAGCTAGTGGAAAAGTGTAGCAGAAGCTCGGGGGGGTGGCTGTCTAAGTGATTAGATCATCTGTGTTTGCTAATTGGTGCTTATCCAAGTTAGGCCGCTGCCCTCCCACAGAGCCTGGGAGATAGGGACACCCTCTTCTTGGTGATTACGTCTCAAAGAGATGGCTCCCAGAGCCTTGAGAAAGACATTCCTGGGTTGTAAAACTGGCAAGAGGCCAGGAAAAGATTTGTATCTCAAAAGGTCTGAGGAAGAATTACAACTGCAAGTGTTCTAAAGTTAATGCTCTAAGAAAAGGGAGGCGAGGAGCTGATAGGTAGAGATCTGTTGAAAGTTTAGTCAAGCTCTTTCTTGTCTTGGTTACTATTCTTGTATCTACAATCTTTTCTCAACACAGTAACCTGACTAATCCTTTAAAAATATAACTTAGATCATGCTACTCCTCTGCATAAACCCTGCAATAAAACCCTGGTTTTATTCTGTTTTCCTGGAATGTTTCTCCTCTAGATTGCCATTTGGGTGACTTCCTCATTTTTTCTTGTTTTAATACAACAATCATTCCTTTGCTCCCTACCACCCCCATTCCACACTCTTGCGTCCCCAGCTGCCTTAACCTTGCTCTGTCTTCTCCTTTAACACTTATCACCTTGTAAAATATAATATAATTTACACAGTATGTTTATTATTTAGTTTTTGTCTCTGCCCACTGGAACATTAGCTGCCTGAGGGTGGAGGTCTTTGTTTTGTTCTCTTGATGTATCTTATGTACTGGGGAGAGTGTCTGGCACACGGTATGCATTGAATACATGTTTGTTGAATAAATAATCCCTGATCCTCAAGGAGAAAAAAAAAAAAGCTAACATAATTCCTTCAGAAGACAGCATCACAACATTAATCTGTATCATTGAGGATTTGAACATATTCTCCTCTAGGGGATCTTCCCAACCCAGGGATTGAATTGGGGTCTCCTGCATTGCAGGTGGATTCTTTACCGGCTGAGCTACCAGGGAAGCCCTCTACATAAGAAATTAAGCTCAAATAGTAGCAACTGAGAATGCAAGTTATATCATTCATTATACCAGAAGCTTATGTTAAGTGTTGTATGAGTGAGAAAACCAGTTACAGTTATGAGGAAATACTTGTCCTGGAATTTACAAATAATAGACTGAAAGTAGCTAGCTCCAACCCAATACCCATAGGGTTAAGTATTTCACTAAATTCTGATTACCCTATTTTCCCTGATCATGTTTAACCTGATAAAATGAAATATGAGTGTTTATTTTCCAGCATATATAAAACTACCTAATCCATAGGAAAATTATAGAATTAGAGAAGAATCTGCCTGATTGGCTGTATTGGCAAGTTATTCTACTTTATACTTATCTAACTGAAACCTAAGCTAATATTGATAGTTTCTGTGCAATCTAAGACAATTAAAATAAGAAACCAAAGAACTCTTATTTAAGGACCTAAATTTACCTTCTTGCAAATTTACCCATTTCAAATGTAGCTCAAATCATAAATAATGTGTAAGGGCTTTATGCTTCCTGAAAATATCAGAATCCTCAGAAAGAGCTATAAATACATCTTAATTCTAAAGTAGAGACTTTTGCTGTTTTGAGGCCAGTTTGTTAATTAGTTGCATCTTAAAGTTTTAAGAGAATTATGTATACTAAGGCACAGTTAAGGGTTTCATCACTACCATCAGATTCATTTCACAAGTGTCCTAAGTCACATTTTCAACACGGGCCTCCAGAGATGAAAAAGCCAGTACATTAATCCACTGTACACTCCAGTCCTTTGCAAATTCATATCACAGTTTCTCATCTAAATGACCTTCTTTTAGAAATGATAAAAGGGCAAAGGTTCTTTCCAGGTGATTATAGGCATATAATATTATTTTTGCAGGGCAAAATGATTTTAATTACAAAGTCATAAAGTTTTCATTACATATGATAGTGATAGTTAATAGAATACCTACACATAATGTGAACTTAAATATATCTGCATTATTCTAAAAATCTAGGTCAAATATTCATTTTCATTTATTTTGTGTCTCACCCAAATGCAGTCATCAACCAATATTAGAAACTAAAATCTTTAATAACAGCAGTCATAACATCTGACTGGTTCTAGAAACCCTGTGATTGAAATTTTGCTAAGAGCTGAAAATCATGTTGGAATATTGTACTTTCATGAAATTAAAAACTTACAATATTAAAATGATCAGGAGGCATTTAAGATCCCCAAAGACCAGTGTTTATGGCATGTACATTGAGGTTGGCAGAAATAAGAGTTGTCACAGGGGTACCTCAGCCTGTCTCATCTACTTTCTCTTGGAAATTACATTTCTATCTTCTTTTGGCACTTAAAAATGTTCAAATGTTCAATGACTTAATTTAATGAGTGCAATATTAAAAAGGAATATATTGAAAAAATGTAGAGGAACTCCGCTCGCCTTTTCCAATATGATTAATATTTTATTTTTAAGAAAAGCAAATTAAAGAAAAATCCCCAACCTAAGGTCAACAGTGCCTGTTTAAGGGAACTATCTCATTCTATTCTCTTCAATGTACTGTCTTTTTCAGAATATTAATGGGGGAGAGAGTGACAAGAATGACTTAGACGTACATGTCAGGAGAAAGGGTCAGCTCTTGGCAGTAGGATGTTAATTCACATCCATTAATGAAATTTATCCTCCTTACTGTCTCTCTTTCTCTCTTGTGCACTCTCTGTCTCCCTCTTTTAAATAAAAGTCTTTTCTTTTTTTTCTCTTGAGAAAGAGAGAGAGAGAAAGAACATCATGGACATTTCACAGGAGCTGAGAAGGGCCACAGGGGCAGGCCAAGGTAAGAGACTGACAATCTTCAGGTGATTAAGGAGACTCAAAGGCTAGGTAGACCTACAAAATGAATAACTATGGACCCAGAACCATGCCATAAGGCTCAATGGCTTGTGATTTGCAAGTTGATAAGACAAGAAGATTAATAATGCTGCATGATAATGGCTGCTCCCTCTCAGCTGGGGAGATGGTAATGATCTGATATTGCTGTAGGAGCAGTTCAGCCTGCGCAGAGAGGAGGGTGCAGATTCACTCATCCCAATTGGCCCTGAGGATATAGAGATTTTGAAAAATGGGAATGCAGTTACAATTTTAATTAGATATAAAGTTTTTAATAATTTTGCTGAAATGAGGACTTCAAAGAACATATTTTGCAGCATTCAGGCCCATAACTCCTGAGTGACAGTTTTGGTTAATTTGCAAGTTTTCAGATCAAACTTTGCCCCCGGCTCCATGCTGAGGGTAAAGTAAAATGTCAATTTCTTTCCTCAGTGATCTCAAGCATCTTATTTAGGCAGGTGTGCTGAATTCTCTTATTCTGTAGACGTTAGCGGAACAAAACTACTCATTAAAATATATGCTTAGGAAAAAAAATTAGCAGCATAAATAAAATCAGTAGTAATAAAGAGAATCAATCAGCAAGAAAAATGTACAGCAATATACAACATAAAATTTTAAAGAAGAATCAGGGTAATATTGTATATAAAAGGTGATTAAATGTTAGCATATGATTATGCTGTCATTGCATATTATTATCAAAGAATGTTTAATTTATACCCTGTTTAAAATTAGAGGTAGCTGTGCAAAAAGATATTTTTTCTCCTCCGGACCATATTTTTCTTTTTCCTACTGAATCCACATGTAGATTTGTGATTCAGACTTGTGGTCCTGAATTAATTACATTAGCTATCTGAAGTACATTAGTTCTTTGGCAGTCTACAAGGTAGTAATAATAGGGAATGATGTTGTCAGTCAATTTAAAGGCATCATTCAGCTTCTGCCATCTCCATTTTACTTTCCACTTCTTCCCATAGTTTGGGGGAACAGCCTGCCAAAAGACTCCTTTAACAAGCACCTCCTCGAAAAGCTCTTTAAAACAAAAGATGGAAAGAAATTTAAAAAAAAAAGCAAACAAGGCAAATTGATAGAAATAAATTGTATGTCATTTTATATTAAATAGATTACTGAGTTCTCTGAGGCCTCAACTTATGATATACTTACACTTTACAAAAATCTGTGTGTTTGTGTTGCTGCATTAGAACATTTCTTAATACTTTTTTTTCCCCATTGAAACCTGATATCCATGAACTGTGTCTCCTGTGTCTACCAACAAGCAGTGAGGTATGCAGCTCTGAAATGTTGAAAGTTTACTAGCCAAGCCTGCCAGAGCATTTACAAGCTGAAGTTTGATGAGCTTCTATCATGTGAGTTGATGCTTTCAAAAGCAAGCTGAAATTAATACAGGACCTTCGCTTCCCATGTGATTTAATCCAAGTCTGGGCTCACAGTGGAAAAATGTGGAAACAGTGCTCAAGTGAAAAGGATCGACAAGAAAACAATACCAAAAAAAGAAAGAAAGAAAAAAAAAGCAAGAATCACTGTTGTCTTCCACATTAAATCAATACAGTACATTGTTATTCTGTCCTTTTATCGAAATTCTACTCTCTCAGAAAAAGCATCTCAGCACAGCAGTACAGTGCTGCCAGCTCCTTCACAATGGATTTTTTCTGGTGTTAAATATGATACCATTTGAAGCAACTCAGCACCCTCTCAAACTTGTCCTTAGGGATTCCAACTTCAAAGAGATTGTCCACACTAGCAAGCAACAGCAGAATCTGCAAACTCCGGTTTGGTAAATTGGCTAAATCCTGCCTCTGCAGTATCTACTCAAGGACTGTGATCTGCAGATAGCTCTCATTAGCTTTAACGAAGCAGATGAGGCTGATGAACACCAATCAAACAGCTGTCATTATTTTTTGAAAACAGTAAATGCAGGAACAAGTCACACATGAGTATTCATTTACTTCGAAAGTATGACTTATTATTAAAGGCAAGATAAGAATGTTTTTATTTGAATTCTTAACAGCTTAAAAATACAGACAGTTCTAACAAGATTACCAGAACAACACATTTAAAGGACAGAAAGTTCAGGAATAACTGTAACAAAATGCAAACTAAACTGGAAGTAGGAAATAGAGCGAACACTGTCCACTCAGGACTTGATGCAGGATATCCAAAAACATTTTAGAGGAAAACTATCCCTTGGAAAAATTAATGGTAGTGATACACACTAAATTGCACAAAGGGCATTTTAACTTAGTTGTGTTGCTCTCAATAGACAAAATTTATAGACTATGACTACAAAGGATTTGTGTCTAACTCCATTCACAGATGTCTTGGAAGGTATAGGAAGGAAGGAGGACAAAAAAAAAAAGTTTAAATGTTTATTTGGCAAAGCAGCAAAGAGTTAATTCATTTTGCCCTGAATTCCTTCATTTCTGGCCAAGTCTGTCAGAACTGGGAAAAGTGGTAGAGTGCAGGCTTCTGGGGATAATCTTACATAATGAGGAATCAACGGGTTAAGAGAAACATGGCTTTTCTAACTTCTGTTTTATTGTTTTGTTTTTTTATTAAAATGAAGTGAGATTTTTATTGTAGTTGCTGGCATAACTTGTATTTCCATCCAGTTGTATTCAAAGGTATTTATTTTTAAGTTTGAAAAGGATATGGACTTAAACTGAGGACAACCAAATAAAATAAAAAGTTACAATTTCATAGTATGTTGAGTTCTGGTGAATTTGAGTTGTTTTGCATTAAGATTCAGGTCTACTTGTATTAGACTAACAGTTAACCATGCTTGGACTCTTGCCCGTTTGTCAAAAGGGAGAATTCAAATAAGGAAGTAAGTGTTCATAAACTGTGTTCAAATGGGACCAAGTGTGCACCCAGAATATGATTTAGAAAGGTCCTTTTGTGATGATACATAGACACAGAAAAAATTAATACTGCATGCCCATGTATTTTATTGGGTGAAATTCTGTAAGGTGAGTTTCATAAAACAAATTCCTAGCCTGTTTGTTCAGCTGGTTTGTCCATCACATTTAACATTTCTCATTACACCAGCACTTATTCTTTTACTTTTGGTTCAAATACTAAGACAATACACTATATTTTCCATCCATCTAGGCATTCCTAAAGCTTCATAAGAAAAATATGGGTTAAGATTAATTTTTCTGATCAGTTATTCATATTTCATTGTTAGTACACCCTTTTAAAATTGCATTCATTCTAAGTTATCTAGACATAATTATGTGGTCCATATAAGCCTAGCACCTTAAGACAACTTTCAATTTATATACAGAAAAAAAAAATCATAAGAGAAAAAGACTGGAATATTTAGTATCCATTCTTTGAAGCTCAACTTAGGTATACTTTGTTTTTGACTCAATCTCCTCAAAAGAAGCAACTTTTTTTCCCCACTGAAGTTCAATAATTTTTGTTAAAATTTTAACTTGTGACCCTTTAATGACGGGTACTGTGAAGATGGGGACTCTGTCTGATTTACCTTCATATTTCCCCATAATCCCTCACATAACTATGGACTTGTTCAACAGTTATCTATTAAATATTCTTCAGTGAGTAAATAAAGACAAAATTGTTTTAATAAAATATCTGTTCAGCAATACATATTCTTTCCATGTAACTGGGTATGAATTAACTACAAATAATGTCATAACACACAAAAAAGAAACTGGTTGATAAATAAACAGACAAATTATTAATTTAAAAGTTGTGCTAAATATGAGGAAGAAAAAGCTGAGAATGGGTAAGAGAATAATGTGTTCCTATGTATAATTAAAAATAGCTTTAGTCTTTACCTCTGGTTTCTGGCACAGAGCTCATAAAACCCTTGGAATTTCCTAAGTGATAGGAGTATATTTTATTATATACCATGAGCAACTTTCAGACACACTTGAGCTCATATCAATGAGAAAACTGAGGATGGGACCCTTAGGTAGCCTCAGGTTGGGTTGGTCACTGGAAAGACCAAGTGACTGGAAACCACCCACTTCCTACCTTCGGGAAGGGGAAGAGGAGCTGGAGACTGGGCTCTATAAAAACTCTTGAATAAAGAAGTGCAGAGAGCTTCCAGGCTGGGGAACAAATACACATACCAGGAGGATAACACACCCCAACTCCATGGGAAAAGAAGCTCCTGTGCTTGGGATCCTTCTGGATCTTGTTCTGTTTACATCTTCAACTGGCTATTCATTTGCAGCTTTATAACAAAGTAGTAAACATAAGTGTCTTCCTGAGTTCTGTGAACTCTTCTAGCAGTTATGAATTGAAGGAGGAGAGTCATTAGTTCAGTTCAGTTGTTCAGTCATGTCCAACTCTTTGCGACCCCATGAACTGCAGCATGCCAGGCTTCCCTATCCTTCACCAATTCCCAGAGCTCGCTCAAACTCATGTCCATCAAGTCAGTGATGCCATGCAACCATGTCCTCGGTTATTCCCTTCTCCTTGTCTTCAATCTTTCCCAGCAACAGGGTCTTTTCCAATGAGTCAGTTCTTTGCATCAGGTGGCCAAAGTATTGGAGCTTCAGCTTCAGCATCAATCATTCCAATGAATATTCAGGACTGATTTCCTTTAGGATTGACTTGTTTGATCTCCTTGCAGTCCAAGGGACTCTCAAGAGTCTTCTCTAACACCACAGTTCAAAAGCATCAATTCTTTGGTGCTCAGCTTTCTTTATAGTCCAACTCTCACAATCAAACATAACCACTGGAAAAACTATAGATTTGACTAGACAGACCTTTGTCAGCAAAGTAATGTCTCTGCTTTTTAATATGTTCTCTAGGTTGGTCATAGCTTTTCTTTCAAGGAGCGAGCATCTTTTAATTTCATGGCTGCAGTCACCATCTTCAGTGATGTTGGAGCTTAAAAAAAATAAACTCTCTCACTGTTTCCATTGTTGATGGGACCTGATACATGATCTTAGTTTTCTGAATGTTGAGTTTTAAGTCAACTTTTTCACTCTCCTCTTTCACTTTCAAAAGGCTCTATTTCTTCTTTGCTTTCTGCCATAAGGGTGGTATCATCTGCATATCTGGGGTTATTGATATTTCTCCCAGCAATCTTGTTTCCAGCTTGTACTTCATCCAGCTCAGCATTTCTCATGATGTGCTCTGCATATAAGAAAAATAAGCAGGTGACAACATACAGCATCAATGTACTACTTTCCCAATTTGGAACCAATCTGTTGTACCATGTCCAGTTCTAACTGTTGTATCTTGATCTGCATACAGATTTCTCAGGAGACAGGTCTGGTATTCCTATCTCTTTAAGAATTTTCCACAGTTTGTTGTGATCCACACAAAGGCTTTGGTATAGTCAATAAAGCAGAAATAGATGTTTTTCTGGAACTCGCTTGCTATTTTGATGATCCAACAGATGTTGGCAATTTGATTTCTGGTTCCTCTTCCTTGTCTAAATCCAGCTTGAACAACTGGAAGTTCATGGTTCATGTACTGTTGAAGCCTGGCTTGGAGAATTTTGAGCATTGCTTTGCTAGCTTGTGAGATGAATGCAATTGTGCATTAGTTTGAACAATCTTTGGCATTGCCTTTGTTTAGGATGGAATGAAAACTGACCTTTTCCAGTCCTGTGGCCACTGCTGAGTTTTCCAAATTTGCTGGCATATTGAGTGCAGCACTGTCACAGCATCATCTTTTAGGAATTGAAACAGCTCAACTGAAATTCCATCACCTCCACTAGCTTTGTGTCATGAGAATCCCCAATTTATAGCTGATCAGTCAGACTTGCAGGTGGCCTGGGATTGCAACCAGGATCTGGAGTGAAAGGCTGTCTTGTGGAATCAAGCTTTCTACCTGTGGGTTCTGTGCTGACTCTGGATAGTTTGTGTCATAATTAAAATGAATTGTTGGACTCATACCAGCTGGTTTCAGAGAACTGGAGAATTGCCTATTGGTGTGAGAAAAGACACACCAGTTTTTGTCAGAGAAAAAAACACCTCAAATAGGATAGTCAGAACCTCTCTTCAAGGAGGTAGCATTTGAGAAGAAAATTGTGGAGGAGAACATTTTAGGGATCTTTGATTTTGTGTTTTATAAATGAAGTCCAATGGAACAATGGGGCCGCAAATCACATGTGATTATGACTTCTGCTGACACCTTTCTTCCCTAGGATGGGATCTTAGCAGATGCCCTGAGTCCTGCTCAGTCTTGCCTTCATCGCCCGTGACCTCTGAGACCTTCTACTCCACGATGTATGTTGATCCCACACTTCCCCAGGCCATCCTACTTCTGGATACCTAGCATCACCCTGTATGGAGGCTTCAGTACCCTTTGAAAAGGTAGTGACCCACAAGAATAAGAGATGCCTGGCTTGACCATCCTGTCCTGACCCATGGACTGTCTGTAACTCCTGTTGCTGTCATCTCTCGTGGACCTGTGATGGTCTGTACTCGTGGATGATTATTCCTCATGTTTGAGGAACTATGACATTAATAACAAATGAAAAAACACTATGACAAGTTGAGAGAGGGCCTAGGAAAAAAGGAAAAAGCTTTCTGTTTTAATATTTTAATGGCACTTTTCCTACTTTTTGCACAAGACGCTTTGTATTTTCATTTTGCACTGGGCCCTGCAAATTATGTAGTCAGTTCTAGAGATGAAAAATATTCCTGTTTTGGAAATGTCAAGTTTGAGGTTCCAATTAGGCACCTACTTAAAGATGTTGAGCAGGCAGCTGGATACACAAGTCTGGAGATCAGGAGAAAGTCAAAGATGGAATCAAGAATGAGGAAGTCATCCGGGTATAGCTGGTATTTTAAGTCTTTCACAAGCTCTGCTTATCCACCTGCCCATTGAAGAGAGGCTAAATTCCACAAGGCATTAGCACCTGTGAGGCAGAGCTCTATTTGGGGGCATTGATCTGTCATACCATGAAGTATGAAAACTGATCTTTTAAGTGAAACTCCTTTTCATTCCAGAACATACTGGAGTTAACAAATTTCTCAACAGAGACTTTGCTAACAGAACCTGTCCACTCTGAATTTACTGCTGCATAAAAGATCATTAACATAAGCAAATCAGGATCCCTCTGGATACACTCACCCTAACTGGGCTCTTCTGGGCTCTCCTAGAAGATTTGGCTGATCTTTCAAGCCTATATGAGCCTGAGGAAGGTTGAAAGCCAGGAGCAGGGAATCACTCTGACTTAAGATCACTATTCAGAGAAGGCAATGGCACCCCACTCGAGTACTCTTGCCTGGAAAATCCCATGGACGGAGGAGCCTGGTGGGCTGCAGTCCATGGGGTCGCTAAGAGTCCGACACTCCTGAGCGACTTTACTTTCACTTTTCACTTTCATGCATTGGAGAAGGAAATGGCAACCCACTCCAGTGTTCTTGCCTGGAGAATCCCAGGGACTGTGGAGCCTGGTGGGCTGCCGTCTATAGGGTCACACAGAGTTGGACACGACTGAAGCGACTTAGCAGCAGCAGCAGCAGCAGCAGCAGCAATATCACTATTGGCCTTAACCAACTCTGGTATAAAAAACTTCAGCTAGAGATCTTGGTAGTAAGCGCCAAGCACTAGTCTTGTCTACTCTGTGCTCTTCAGTGTAAGGAAGGGTTCCTTCTTGTTACTATAAATTTCTAGCCACAAAGGATGGGGCTGAAAAATTAAGCACTTCATCTACTATCCCCCAAACTCACACTGTCAAATCTACTCTCCTGATTAAGCTTTGAGTTTCTATGACCTTTTGCAGTTTATGGTCTGGATTTAAAAAAAAAAAAAAAACTCTGCCAGATTACTTGTGCTGTATGTGCTGTGTTCAGTCACATCCGACTCTGTGACCCCATGAACTATAGCCTGCCAGGCTCCTCCTTCCGTGGAATTTTCCACTTGTTACCTATTAACTGTTTCTCTCTTATAGCTAGAACGTGTTTTTTGAACTTTGAAACTAAGAATTTGTCATTTTTATCTTTTTTTCTTCCTTTTCCCTAATAAATCCCCCTGGGAAGCTCAAATGGAGATAGTAATTGAAGAAGAAAAAATTAACTGGCTACTATCTCAAATTGTTATTCAAGCCCTCTTCTTAAGAACAGCACAGCCATAACCTGCATGTCTGTGTCTCTCCCAAATCCTATGGTGAAATCTAATCCCCAATGTGGGCTTCCCTGGTGGCTCAGATGGTAAGGTGTCTGCCTGCAATGTAATGGGATTTGAAGGTGGGGCCTTTGGAAAGTGATGAGGACACAAAGACAGTTATGACTGGGATTAATGCCCTTTAAAAGAGACCCCAGAGAACAACTTTGCACCTTCCATCATGTGAAGACATAATGAGAAGACAGCCAAGTATAAACCAGAAATGAGCTCTTACGAGACATAGAATCTGTCTCTCAGTCTTTAGGACTGTAATAAATAAATATCTGCTGTACAATGTTTGTTACAGCGGCCCAGATGGACAGAGACAAGGGTCACTCTGTTATTGGAATACACTTTCCAAAGTATAGCTTTATGAAGACTTCACTTTATTCATCTCAAACAGTAGCATGTCAGTTCATTTCTGGTTCTATTTTCCAGGGCTATTGGGTCATAAAGAAAAAGGTTATTACCACTTGGACTTCAAGGCGCATCTTCAAAACCCATATACCCAGAGAACCAGGCATCCCAAAACAGGTCTAAATTACCCAGAGGAATGGGACCAAACCTGTTCACATTTTAAAGATCTTGGTGAGAAAAGAATGACTAATTTTGCTCAGCACTTTCAAATTCTTAAGTCTATAAGGTTCCATCTGACTGATTAACAGTGAGCACTCAGGACAGAGAGAACCTCCCTGGAGGTTCTCTGTGCAAGACTCTGCTCTGAGTATTCTTTTGCACACTGACCCCTTGATGAGGCTCCCATAATGCCCACTTTCACTGTTGACCTCACAGTGCTGACCTCGTCCACGATTTGTCTTCCCAGTCAGTGCTGACTATTGTCTTAAGCACCTTTATCTTGCTAATGATGTAAAATCCCTCATTACCTGTCCCAGACCTGTCACTCCCCAATGGTTATGGAACTAAAGACTATATGTAAGTTCTCTGCTCATGTCATGCTGTGCCAGCACTTCGTGGTTATGTGTACTCTGCCCCTATGCCTGGCATAAACTTCGCAACTTTCTATACTAGGCTGATGCATATATATCCTTTATGGCTGAATACAAGTAACTTTTCCCTCCTTAAGTCCACTGTGGTATATTGTATTAAAGCTTACAAATATCCCAGTTTTCCTACCTGTGCTTCTCTCCCTTGAGGAGACTTTATACATTCCACCCACAGAACTGAGGCTAGATCAGAAACCCAGATTTAATTGAACTGTGACATTTTAGGGCACAGGCTCCCTTACTTCTGATATCAAAAACAAATTCAGGGAATTTCCAAAGCCACTGTGAGATCTGATACTTCCCTAAAGTTTGACAGAATTCACTGAATATTACTGTACTCACATTTAGGGGTTATTACAGAGAAAGGATACAGATGAAAATAAATTGAAAGAAGAAAGTTATAGAGCAAAGGCTGAGAGGGTTCCAATGCAAGGCTTCCATTGTCCTTGGATCCATGATCCTTTCAGTATCAATGTGTGGCAACACACAACACACAAAGTTTTTATTAGAATTTCATTACACAGGCATGATAGGTTGAATGGCCAAATGGTTGAATTCAGTCCCCAGGACAACTAATAACTGCATGGCCCAATGTTCACACAAATCACATGGTTGATATTTCTGACATGGCCATACCCCAGCTAAAATTGTCAGAAATAGCCAGGGCTCACCCTAAACAAAGACTTTCCTGTCAGAAGCTGAAGGAAAGGCCAAACCTCTCTTTGAGCAAGGCCAAACTCTTCACCAAATTCTATGTGACTAGCTCTGGCCAATGACATACATGCTGAAAAGATGCGTGTCATTTGAAAAGTCACTGTGGGGTTTTCCTTGTCTTTTTTCTCTCTACCCAATGTTACAGATCCCTGGAGGAGGGCACGGCAACCAACTCTGGTATTCTTATCTGGAGAATCCCCGTGGACAGAGGAGCCTGGCAGGCTACAGTCCATGGGGCTGCAAAGAGTTGACAAGACTGAGGGACTAAGCACAGCACAGTGTTTCAGACAGGGCCTGTTTCATCAGCCTCAGGCTCTAAGACAACCAAAACCTCCTTATTCACCTATTATGAACAGAGAGCACAAGGGAGAAATAAACCTTTGTTTCTGCAAGCCTGCTAAGTTTGTGGCTCTTTGCTACCACAGCCTATAACTCTGCTTATCATAATTGATATACCTACCAACAACCACCAGGTTAGATTAGGGATGTGTGTGTATGTGTGTGTGTGTGTGGTTTCATAGGATAAATACAGAAGACCTTATGAGTTGATCATGATCAAAATATACTGTTACAAGTTGCTAAATCAGCCAGAAAACATGTACTATTCTACCTATATAGTAGTTTATAAAGTGTTTTTGTAAGTTGATAACATTTAAAATGCATGTTCAAATAAAAAATATCCAAATTTCTAGCTTTTAATAAAAATAAACTCAGAAGTTTTATTAGGTGCCCAAATATCTGCAAAGCAACAAGTGATTAGGCTAAATCAGCCTAGCCCACTCTGACTACATATGTGGTGTCCAGAAGAACAAAGCCTCTGTCAAGCATGGTTAACTCCTTACATCACCTGACTGGTCCCCATAGGCACTCAAGGTTGCAATCTCTTTAAATCTGTTCAACAAATTACTGAAGAAGAAGGGTAAGTAGAAAAAAGAGGGGAGTGGGGAATTTAATTTATATTAATAATATTATCCTGTTGAAAACAATTCATTACATACACAGAATATAACAAAACTTAACTGATTTGAAATTGGTAGGGAACATCAGTTGCACCAAATCACTTAGAATAGAGGGAACGTTCAATGATCTAATAACAAAATCTCATTCAAAATGTGTTTAAATCTGCATTTTCCCTAGTTGTATATTTGCAAAATGATTTCTGCTGCTGCTGTTGCTAAGTCACTTCAGTCGTGTCCGACTCTGTGTGACCCCATAGACGGCAGCCTAGCAGGCTCCTCCGTCCATAGGATTTTCCAGGCAAGAGTACTGGAGTGGGGTGCCATTGCCTTCTCCTAAAATGATTTCTACTTTTCAGTAACTCATACCTTCTCTTTGATTTTCTTTATTTTTCTGAGATTGCCTACAACTTTTGGGGATAAAGATTCAATTAATTAATTAATCAAGTAGATCATTTAAGTAATCAGTCTTTGTTGGTGAATACCACTCGACTATTCATCTTTGGGCTTCAATATTTCTCTGTGCTATGGTGACTGTTAGGTGAGTTCTAGCTGCCCAATGTCTGGTTTGGTAGCCCGGCCATTGTCTGCCAACAAGCATGTATTTATCACCATAGAGATAAGCAAAGGCTGATGAACAGGGGCTTCATATTTCTACTCACAGGTCCTGTCTGCTTGGTGGCAGAAGGACCAAGTTATATTTTGATATCCATACAATAAATGAGATATAAAAAATCTGAATTAAATGGTGAACACATCAATTTGCTCGAGTAATATTTGAGACTGGAACCCTGAACAGTGTTTTCTGCTGGACTATCCCCCAAATCTCACTCATCACAGCATTCATGTGACCACAGAGACTTTACCTGTGAAAATGTGGTTAGATAAGCTTCTCAGTAGTTGTGACTGCTTATCATTTACCTTTAAACTCCATGCCCCCCTATATATGTATGCTTATTTTTATATATGTTTAAAAAATAATGTGAATTAGCCAAGTTTCCATCTTCTTTTCTCATGATTAACCATTATATGCACAGAGTTCCTACTTGTTAAGGACCTTAAATTAGCCTCAATTTAGAGTTGAACTAAAGACTGATTCATTTTCTTTCTCTAACAAGGACTTTATGAATTTAAAAACTTCCAGAATTACACATTATTCTTTACTGCATTATACTACTGTATAAATAAAAGGCATATCAATCATATGCTTTCTTTAAATTTGTATTCCTTAGGACAGCCTCCTTTTTCTGAATTAAATAGTGCTTTTCCTTTTTATGAGACTTATTTTATAAAATAGAGATGCCATTTCATTTAAATTGTTCCTAATTTGGATATCTAAAATGTGTCCTGTTTTTCCAGTAGAATGTTTCATGAGACAAAGGGAAAAGTTAAGAATGCATATACATGGATCCAGATATACTTCTGTGACTTGATTACACATTTTACGAAACAGATGGAAAATAGAATGTTGATTGACCCCGGTTACTGTGATTGTGTGTCTCCTGCCAACAAAAATGTAGCTGAAATACACAAATGTTTTTAAATATGCTGCTTGGGTGTTTCCTCACTGCCAAAAAAGAAAATAAGCAGCACAATTATTATGTAAACCCTTGTGTTATTCCCAGTGCACAAACATTTTACAGATGCTTCGCTATGAAAACATTCTACAGCATACACTTGGCTGTCTTTGGTTACCTAGAGTTGTTTGGCAATAACTATTTCTTTTGGGATGTAGCTTATTACTGAGTTTTGTGGTTGAGCAAACGAAGGATGAGAAGCACCGAATTTATGATCTGGAAATACCCTAGCTTACTGATATTACATGTCTGTCACAAATGAACATCACAAATTCAAAAGAAATAAATACACACAAAGGAGGGGTGGGAGGTCTCTGTAGTTTTGAAATCAGTGTGACTACGTTAGCTACATCCTCTTGGATCCGTATTCACAGATGTCTGTAAGACTGTCTCATGACCCCCACCTTGTCCATTTCAGCAAGAACTCATACTGTGTGATACAGTTTGGCAACTGAGAATGAAGTCATGGTAAGGGAGAGGAAAACATTCCATGCAAGGAGAAATTTGGTTTTGTACTCTCCAATCTGCACCAACTTCCAGTGAGTTCTTGCCTTGCCTTTTTTCTATATAGTGACAATCAAGAATGAAAATCAGGCTATATCAGCAAATTGAGAACAGGAAACAAGAACAACATAGATGAATTTTTAAAACTTTCTATAAAACAAAAAACATCTATCATCATGTGTAAAGAAATTGAAAGCTTTTAATCTTCACTGAATAATGGATATTTACCCCCCAAAATATGCTGATAAGCCTTTAAGGTTGTGGTTAAAATGCTACTCTCAATGAAGTGGTCTTGGACAAAGACACAATTCATCAGTTTATAGGTCATGTAACCTTGCATATTGCAGTTAATCTGTCTAAAACTCCATGTTTTTTTGATGATAAAATATTAATAGCTAACATTTATTGAAAGTTTACCATGTACCAGACACTGTTTTATAATCAGTACAGGCTATCTTATTTAATTCTCACAAAAATCCTATGAAGTAAATTCCACATTGCTATCCCTATTATACAGGCAATAAAACTAACGCACAAAAAATAAGAAAAAAATAAGAATTCATTTTTATTTCAATGTTTAGCAAAAACTTATGCTATGTGCTCAACTTTCTTCTAGCTACTTTACAAGTATTAATTAATAACTATCTCTCAATTTAATCAAAACTGCTATTTTAATCTCATTTCCAGATTAGGACACTGAGATAAAACAGATTAAGTACCTTGTCCAAAGTCACAGTTAATAGCTGGTGGAAGGAAAGTATGAATCACTCAGTGTGATTCCAGTGATTTTTGCACTTCAAAACTACTAGGTATTATTACCACCCCTTAGGGTGTCATGAAGATTGAATGACATCATGTTGGTACATGAAAAGCATTTGTGTGTGTGTGTGCTCAGTCATGTTCGACTCTTTGCGACCCAAGGACTGCAGCCTGCCAGGCTTCTCTGCCTACAGAATTTTTCAGGCAAGAATACTGGAGAGCATTGCCATTTCCTTCTGCAGGGGATTTTCCCAACCCAGGGACTGAACCCACATCTCTTGCATCTCCTGCATTAGCAGGCAGATTCTTTACCACTAGCGCCATCTGGGGAAAGTTTATTCTGAAGATTATGGAAGCTCTCAGAATATTATTACAAATAATAACGGTGCTGAGGAGACAGAAACCAAGCATGTTTTTATACCCTGTTTTCCACTGGGCAGTTTTTAAAATTAGCAAATAGGCTGGTGAACTGGAACAGAGTGAACACGGAGAGGGATAGAAAATGAGGTCAAGCATTTAGCCAATCACATACAGCCTTGCAGATCTTTATAAAGACCAACATTTGTTCTTAGTGAGATGAAAGGCCATTAGTGAGTTTTGAGCAAAGTCATAAAGTGATTTGACTTAAGTGTCTTAATAGGATCAGTTTGGCTGCTGTATTGAAAAAGAACTGCAGGGGAGCAAGGGCAGACGCATACGGTACTATTATTTCATGAGGTTAAGAGAGGTTATGTAAATTGTGCAGTGTCTGTCAAAGAGTCAGTAGGCATCAAACAGGGTTTCCAATTCAGGCCTGCATGAGTTAACCATACACGACACTGAATGGGAGAATGATGAAGACCCTGGGTAGGCTTTTAGGTCTTCCTATCCCATCTAAATGCAAAGTGTGATATTTGCTGAAAAGTTTTGGCTAGAAAAAAGTGGTTTTTTCCTTGTACACTTCAAGTTTTAGTTTTCTTAACAATGTGCCTGGTTATTTGAGAAAGATCTATGAAAGCTAATACTAATTCTGATCCCACATCTATGTGTAACAAAGTCATACTGAACCTCTCTCTTTAATAAGCATTGTTCACCAGATAATGTTTGTAACTACAAAAAGCTTATGTTTGCTGTGTTTTATGTCAATTTAAGCCTATTTTTGTTGTGAGAGATAATCCTTTTGTGATTCCCTAGTATTATTAGTACTCTTGCCTGGAAAATCCCAGGGACGGAGGAGCCTGGTAGGCTGTAGTCCATGGGGTCGCTAAGAGTGGGACACGATCGAACAACTTCACTTTCACTTTTCACTTTCATGCATTGGAGAAGGAAATGGCAGCCCACTCCAGTGTTCTTGCCTGGAGAATCCCAGGGACAGTGGAGCCTGATGGGCTGCCATCTATGGGGTCGCACAGAGTTGGACACGACTGAAGCAACTTAGCAGCAGCAGCAGCAGCAGTATTATTATCTTCTAAGAAAAACCAAGGTCAAAATTATCTACCACACAACCTAATGTCTGGCACACCAAGGCAGAAAATATGCATCATTTGATTTAATGTCTGCTCAATAAATATTAACTAGATTAATTAATTTAAGAAATATGTCTTCAAATTCATAGCACAGTAAAAATTGCATCATTTGAAGACTACTTGATTTTAAGACTTTATTTGCTAAAGTTGATGGAATTTATTAATTAGGAATAGTAGGATCAGGATTTGGAGAAAAAAGATTAGAAATCTGAAGAAGAAAACTGTGAAGACAGAAGTAAAGGAAAGTGAAGAAAAGACTAGAGAAGATACAAAAACTAGAAGATAAAAATACATGCTTTAGAAGACAGAAAATCTAAGCCTAGGAGGTAGGAGGCAGAAGAAAAAGTAGATAAAATTATGAGACAAACAAAGCTGACAACATGGTCAAGTATTTCAGATAGAAAATGAAAAACAAGCTTTTGGATGCAAGTGTACAAGACAGACCTCCAAAACAGAAATAGAAAAGTTCAAACAATTTGATACAGTACAAGAACAAAACTAAGGAAATTAATTCATAGCTAGTAATAATTTATTGTAAAAGCATATCAACTTAACTCTGGTGGTGCAGAACTTAGATCTGAGAAGATGGGCATTTTTAAACTACTGTAGACCAAGACCAACTTAGAAGAAAATCCAGAAGCTAGAAGGAAGTCAGTTAAAAATCTCAGCAAAAAGCTACCTAAAGAACTGAAGTAACTTAAAATCTAAGAATATATTTGGAAGAGTTAAAAATGTGAAAGGCCTTAAATACAGTAGTGTAGTTTCCTTTGGAAAATGTAAAGGAATTTATAACTGAAGTAAATTCAAGAACAAGAATAACTGTCAAGTTATTGGACTTTGAGCGAAGATGAATCTTTAAAGCATGAGGACTAGGTGCCAACTAGGGGCTTCCCAGTGGTAAAGCACCTGCCTGCCAAAGGAAGAAAAGCAAGAGGCATGGGTTTAATCCCTGGATCGGGAAGATTCCCAGGAGTAAGGAATAGCAACACACTCCAGTATGCTGGCCTGGAAAATTCCATGGACAGTGGAGCCTGGCAGAGTACAGTCCACGGGCTCACAAAGAGCTGGACGTGACTGAGGGACTGAGCACACGACAGAGGCTAGTTAGTAAATGGTATTACAAAGCACACGACAGAGGCTAGTTAGTAAATGATGTTACAAAGACGTAGCCAAAGTTTCCAAGAATCAGCACTGATGCGATACTCGCCGACTGTAAAGAATGTATATTATATCCTTGGAGATAAGGGGAGAAAATTTCAAGGAGTTCTAGTAGTAAAGTCTCGTATCAGTGACTTAATACCTGGAGCAGCGCTCAAAGTCTTACAAGCACTAAAGAAGTGATATTGGACTGTATTAATCAAGGAAATTAACACTAACTGTGGTAACTCCCAAATTTCAGTGACTTGAACCCAATTTTCAACTCCCAAACCATGCCCAATTTTAAGGGGCTTGAATCTAATACAATAATTTCTCTCTAAATTCATAGACTATTAATGGCTGAGTGATGCTCACAGCCAGACAACTGTCATCCAAGCTGTAACTCAGTCATCCAAGCTGTGACTCAATCACCCAAGCTCCTTCCATTTTACAGGCCCATCATATCCTGGGACCTCTATGGAGTCCTCTGTTGGACCATCTGCATTTACTAAACCAATGAGTGGAGATAGAAAAAGGTGACCGTTCTTGTGGGACCTTTACCAGGTCAAGTCTGGAAGTAAAGGATATTCCATTGAGGAAATCTACTGAACTCAAGAAACATAGCTTAATTGCAAGGGATCTGGGAAAGGCAGAGGAGTGAGCCAAATCCCTGGGTACAAGACAAGACAGGGAACTGAGTTTACCTCTGGCACTAACAATAGGAAAATACATACTTCTTGAAAACGGTGGACCAATTGTTAACATATTGAAATACTTTTTTTACTACTTGGTAAATAGTTGTGACTTGACTATGCTGGTAATTGGATAGGTAGCTTCTCTTACACATATTCAAATACCTTTATATTTCAAACTTACAACATGAAATACAAGTTAAAAAATGAACACTATGACAGAAAATTGGTGACATAAAAAGGAGTATTTAGACACAAATGAGAGATCTTAAACGTTATAAATGAAAATGTACTTGGGTATTTATTTATTTCAACTATTTAACTTTCCAGGCCCAGTTCAAAATAGCCTTTTCTTTTCTTTTTTAATTTTTATTTTTACTTTATTTTGCTTTACAATACTGTATTGGTTTTGCCATACATTGACATGAATCAGCCACGGGTGTACATGAGTTTCCAATCCTGAACTCCCCTCCCACCTCCCACCCCATATCATCTCTCCGGATCATCCCCGTGCACCAGCCCCAAACATCCTGTATCCTGTATCGAACATAGACTGGCGATTCGTTTCTTACCTGATAGTATACATATTTCAATGCCATTCTCCCAAATTATCCCACCCTCTCCCTCTCCCACAGAGTCTAAAAGTCCGTTCTATACATCTGTGTCTCTTTTGCTGTCTCGCATACAGGGTTATCATTACCATCTTTCTAAATTGCATATATATGTACTAGTATACTGTATTGGTGTTTTTCTTTCTGGCTTACTTCACTCTGTATAATAGGTTCCAGTTTCATCCACCTCATTAGAACTGATTCAAATGTATTCTTTTTAATGGCTGAGTAATACTCCATTGTGTATATGTACCACAGCTTTCTTATCCATTCATCTGCTGATGGACATCTAGGTTGTTTCCATGTACTGGCTCAAAATAGCCTTTTCTTAAGTCTTTTTTTAACACTTCCCTTTCTACAGTTAAGGGCTTCCCTGGTGGCTCAGACAGTAAAGAATCCACCTGCAATGTGGGAGACCTGGGTTGGATCTCTGTGTTGGGAAGATCCCCTGGAGAAGGGAATGATTATCCACTACAGTATTCTGGCCTGGAGAATTATATGAACAGGAGCCTGGCAGGCTACAGTCTGTGGGGTTGCAAAGAGTCAGACATGACTGAGTGACTTTTGCTTTTGCTTTTCTATAGATAATATAAATTGCCCTCTTAGCTGCGTTCCTATAGAATTTTATACTTGTCTAATGAATATAGGCTAGTGTAAATAGCATTTTTAACTTAGTAGGCCTTATCTTATTCCATTGTTTCTATCTGTTTATATGTGAACTCCTGAGGGCACAGTAAATAGTTTCCCTCTGAGTGTACAGTTAATCAATCTTTAGAACATGAAAATGTGGTCATGCTGTTTCTCTCCCAAAACCCTTCAGTGAATCCTTAATTTTCTTAATACAAAGTCTTTAAAAGGTAGTTAAGACCCTTCATGAACTGGCCCATACCTAATTCTCTTTCTTTATTCCTACTCTATTACTCAACCATAATGAATCTTTTTCAGTTCCTCAGAAAACCTGAACTTTATTACTCTGGCCTTGTGCAACTGAGATTTCCTCTGCCTGGACTCCATCCTGCCCCTTTACTCCTGGGTAATCCCTGCTCAATCTTTCAGTTGATTCAAATATTCATTTGAGAAACATTGCTTGTACATCATATACTTGGAAAGGTTCTTGCCTATAAAGTGATACTTTAGCTAAAGCAATACACAAGTTGTTTATTTTAAATGCTCATTTAATTGTCTCTTTTCCAGAAGACTATGTATTCCATAAAGGGGAAATATCATTTCTATTGAAAACCATGATATCTCTCATTATCTAGACCAGTGCTTAGAATATAGTAGTTGTTCAATAAATATCTGTTGAGTGAATGAGTAAAAAATGTCCATTGAGATTAATAAAGATTGGTTCAGTCAATATTTATTGAGCGTCAACTATAGGCTAGGTGTCATCCTTTTAACATTAGAATTAGTTTTTTCTATTTATTTCTCTGAAAGTTGCTACCCACCACCACTCATAAGGACAGCATATCAAAATCCAACTCATCATCTCCTCTGCACAAACCACCCATCATAAAAATCACCACCACCAATATCCCCGACACATATATCTAAAACCACTCAAATATGCTTTCTCTCCTTATTTCCCTACTTACTCAGTAACTCAGGCTTAAAAAATCTCAGAATCTTTTGTAACAGTTCCCTCAGATCTCATTAGTTCCTATGCCCCATAGATTTGACCCATGAAAGATATCTTGAATTCATCCTTTTCTTTCCAGTCCTACTGCTACTCCCATAGTTCAGGTTCTCATTACTTGTCACCTGATCTATTTCAATAGCCTCCCAGGGTGTCTCTCCACTTTTATTCGCTCTCTCTTCCAATCTACTTTACACGTTTCAGCCAGAGTAATTGACCCAAAGGTCAGTTCACTCCCCTACTCAAAAACCTTCAGTGACTCCCCATTTCAACCAAAAAGAACAGCAAATTCTCAGCCTGGTATTCAAAGGCCTATATAATCTGGCCCCAATTTATCTCATCTTTTCCAGTCCTATGTTATAGTACTCCCCGTCATTGTAGCCCAACTGGTTTTATTATCATTCCCAGAACTTACCTTGCACTTTCTTACTTTCATGCTTCACTCATGTTCTTTCTGCTAAGTCTGACCTGCCTTCCTTCCTATGAACCTGCTGTCTTCTCTCACCTCTCTCTACAGGGAGCTTCAAGTCACACCATGTGAATGTTTCACAAATGGAATGGATAGAATTTTGTAGTTAAGTAATTCACTTCTGAATATCTTGGTTAAAGTGTCCCCTAATTTTTTCTTTTGCTTTAAAAAATTCTGCTCCTCCTTTCATTGTCTCATATTCATCATATATTTTATTATTTCTGTAATCTTAATCAGAAACTGTGATGTCCTTTCTATTTTCTTCACTCTTCCTTTTGGTTATTTTCTTTAATAAATTTGTCATAATGTAAAGGACTTGAGTTGCCATATTATAAATAATCTATTAATGGTTTTCCTTACATTTTTTTTTTTTTAATTTAAACTCCAGTGGAATATTCCATCTCCATTTCTTGGTTGGTTGATAATATGGAAATCTCAAGAGACTATTTTAAAATTCAATGAATTATATTTACCTAGAGTATTACCTCTTAGCAGGGGACAACACTGCAGCTTAATGATACAGACTAGCTAATAAATTTTATCTCATTCACCATTTGCTATAGTCCCTTTCAACTATAATTGTTTAGGTTTTCCCAAAAGTGAATATTGAAAAATACAATTATCAGTTAATAGTCTGCATAAATTTAGGTTCACTGAACTTAAAACTTTGTAAACATTTAAAAGTGAACTTCTAGTCTGGCCATGTCGAAGTACATAGAGCAGATATGACTTATGCTGTAAACAACTAAAAAACAGAACAAAAACATGAAATAGCTGTTCTCAGACACAAGACTATTGGTAGCCCAGGGCTGTGATCACTGAAACAAGAAAAATGGGATACATTCTAGAATTTTCCTGACTTTCTGTTTAAAGGCACAACCTGAAAGGGGAACCCAAGCAAACATAGTGGCTTTGCAAAGTTAAAAAGATGAAGTTCAGAATTCAGCAAAGCTAAATTGGCCAGAATTTCTGGGGCACAATATTAGGGAGGAGGGAAATATGCAAATAAATGGTTCTATAAAGTTCCCTAGAATTTTTCCCCACCCCTGCATTCTCACATGCACATGTGCTACTGTGAAATGACTTGCAGCTGGGCATAGAAGTATTAGAAAAAGAACTAATATGGGGAATTGTGAACTAAAAATTCTAAGAGCTCACACAAGGCTGAGAAATGTTTAAATTTTAACCAGTCATAGTGGAAAGACTTCAGTTAACGTTCAGGACTTTGACAGATACCTCACATGAGCAAGGCCAAAGCAGCCCTGGAATAGAGGTAAAACAGTGGTGTAGCTGTCACAAGAAAACTTAAAAATAAACCAAATAACCAAGCTAAGCAACAGGAAAACTTAACTATTTTTCAAACTAATATTAAATACTCTTTAAAGACAGCAAAAAAAGATTAAGAACTCAACAATATAATAATTATAATGTCTAGCATCCAATAAAAAATTACTAGATATGTGAAGTAAGAAAATATGAACAATATTAAGGATGAAAGATATATTTTTTAAAAACAGACCTAGAATCCACATAGATGATGAGATCAGTAGACAAGGATATGCACTACAAAGAAAGAAAAATGATATTCTTTAAATTAAAGGAATTTATCCAATTGGACACTTGAATCTATAAATGACCTAAATAGAAATCTGGATCCACATTAAGGAAACAAAGAGTACCGGAAATGGTAAATATACTTGGAAAATAAAAATGCAGCTTTCTCTCATTTAAAATTACTTTAAAAGATAATTGCCTGTTTATAGCAAAAGACAAAAAAAGAGGATCATTGTATCTGAAATTAATAACATACAGAGAAAACATGACAGCGATAAAAGGGAAGAGGAGGAAACAGAAAAAAATTCTATATTTTATGTTAAGTGGTTTAATATATTGGAAGATAACTTTTAAGTGAAAGACAATAATAGAGATAAAACTGAACACTAAAAACAGTCAATCATTAGAAGGCAAGAAAGGATAAAAATAAGAAAATTGCAGTAGGAACTAAAGAAAACAAATAACCATGTTGTAAAATTAAATTCAATCATACTAATAACTACATTAATTGTAAGTGGTCAACAACTGAATTGAGAATCAATCCAACTATATAATGCCCATACAAAACTTAATTAAAATATGAAGATATACATATTTTCCCAATGGAAAGTATGTAAAAAACATATAATATGAAAACACCAATCATAAGAAAGCTAGAGTGTCTGTGTTAATATAAGACAAAGTGCGATTCAGAACAAGAAATATTTTCAGACATAGAGATCTTATATAAGGACAAAGGGTCAATTCATTTTTAAACATAGTGTGGAGTATGAACGCTCCTGCAGTAGCTAGCCTCAAAGACAGTCCCCAACGAACTTTACTTCCTGAAATTCATGTTTTTTCATAGTCCACCCCAATACTGTACTAGAGATGGAATGTGTAACCAAAACCAGGATAGACATGATGTTGATTCTGATATTAGGTTAAAAATACTTCTGAAAAATTCCCAAATTCTACAAAATTAAATAACACATCTCTAAATATTCCAGAGGAAATGTGGATGCTTAAGAATCAAAAGATGTTAAGTGTCCATATTAAGAAGTTAGGAGGAATAAAGAGTAAATTAAACAGAAGGTAAATACAAAGAAGTAAAAATAAAAATGAGAAGAAACTAAGGAAGCATAAAACAGAGAAACAGTATAGCTTTATCAATTAAACTAAAGCTAGGTTATTCACAGTCTACAATATTTATGTACATATAGATGGACCCATAAAGGACAAAAGCTGGATAACACAATGGTTCACATTAGAAATGTGATAGAAGATATCACTACCAATACTATATAATTTATAAGGATAATGAGTAATATTATGAGCAAATTTATACCAAAACTTTGGCAAATTATAACCAAAAGAGCAAATTCTTCCCAAGACACAAATGGAGACAAAAAGCATTAAGAAAAACAGAATAGTTTTATATTTACAAAATAAACTGAATTCAAGATTTAAAATGTCACTCAAAAGACAGCATGCACACAAGGGTTTGTTGGTACATTGTATTAGACATTTTACCCTATGACTCTGATAGTAGTATCAGACCAAAAATAAAGCAAAAAAGGAAAAATTAGAGACCTGCAGCTCCTAAACATTCATGCCAAAATCCTTAACAAAATATTAGCCAATTGAATCCAGCATTATGGTGAAAGAAATATGCATCATGACCAACTGGAGTTTATTCCAGGTATTTGAAGGAAATTAACAGAATGAAGGAGAAAAGTCATAATCAAAATTGTTGCAGAAAACTTCATTTGATAATATGGAATATCATTGACTAAAAAATTACTAGGAATAGAAAGTAACTCTTCAAAATTGATAAAATATCTACTAAAAACCTACAAATTACTGTCACAATTAATTATAAAACACATAATATGTTCTTAAGATTAAGAACAAAGTAAAAATATCTGTTCTTACCTCAACTTGGTGGGAGGGATGTCTTCCAGTGAATTAAGGTGTGAAAAAGACACAAGGACTCAGTTCAGTTCAGTTCAGTCACTCAGTTGTGTCCAACTTTTTGTGACCCCATGAACTGCAGCACGCCAGACCTCCCTGTCCATCACCAACTCCCAGAGTCTACCCAAAGCCATGCCTATCGAGTCGGTGATGCCATCCAACTATCTTATCTTGTCGTTCCCTTCTCCTCCTGCCCTCAATCTTTCCCAGCATCAGGATCTTTTCAAATGAGTCAGTTCTTCGCATCAGGTGACTAAAGTATTGGAGTTTCAGCTTCAGCATCAGTCCTTCCAATGAACATCCAGGACTGATTGCCTGAAAAAAGAAGCAAGCTGTCTTTATTCACAGATTTCATTGTAATTTGCTTTCTAAAATCAAATAATCTAGGGAGAAAAATAATAATAATTAAAAGAAAAAATTTATAAAGGCTTTTTAGTTATTTGTTGGAATACAAAATCTGTATGTAAAAGTCAATTGTATTCTATATACTAAGAGTAAACACCTGAAAAATGAGTCTCAAAAATACCATTTTCAATAACACTAAAACATAAAATACTAGTCATAAATTTTTCAAAATATGTATGAACTGTTACAAAAGATTATTGAGATAAAGATCTTAATAGCTATATTATGTATATGAACTGGAAGACTCAATAAAATTAGAATGGCAAAATTCTCCCTAAACTATAATATGAATTCAGTATAATTTTAACCATAATCTTGGTAGGATTCTTCATAGTATTTGGCAAGCTCATTTCAAATTTATTAGGAAAAGTAAAAAAGAAACAAAAAACTCTTAAATAGTAAGAGTTGTTTTTAAAGTGGAGCTACTGTAATTGAAACAATGTGTTAACAGTAAGAATAAACTTGTTGTTCAATTCAAAAGAATAGTTTAGAGCCAGTGGCTCTCCAATCTGGGAAACTGATGGTTGAAAAAGTTGTCAAATTTATTCAAAGGGTATTTTCTACAAAACTTCATAAAGCAAATGAATATCTATATAGAACTATACATATCTCAATCCTTATACTAAATAAAACATTCATTTGATATAAAATATAGATCTAAACTGTGATATTGAAAGGTTTGCCTTGGAGATGAACAGAGATCATTCTGTCATTTTTGAGATTGCATCCAAGTACTGCAGTTTGGACTCTTTCATTGACCATGATGGCTACTCCATTTCTTCTGAGGGATTCTTGCCTGCAGTAGTAGATGTAATGGTCATCTGAGTTAAATTCACCCATTCCAGTCCATTTTAGTTCGCTGATTCCTAGAATGTCGACGTTCACCCTTGCCATCTCTTGTTTGACCACTTCCAATTTGCCTTGATTCATGGACCTAACATTCCAGGTTCCTATGAAATATTGCTCTTTACAGCATCATATCTTGCTTCTATCACCAGTCACATGCACAACTAGGTATTGTTTTTGCTTTGGCTCCATCCCTTCATTCTTTCTGGAGTTATTTCTCCACTGTTCTCCAGTAGCATACTGGGCACCTACTGACCTGGGGAGTTCCTCTTTTGGTATCCTATCATTTTGCCTTTTCATACTGTTCATGGGGTTCTCAAGGCAAGAATGCTGAAGTGGCTTGCCATTCCCTTCTCCAGTGGACCACATTCTGTCAGGCCTCTCCACCATGACCCGCCTGTCTTGGGTTGCCCCGCAGGCATGGCTTGGTTTCATTGAGTTAGACAAGGCTGTGGTCCTAGTGTGATTAGACTGACTAATTTTCTGTGAGTATGGTTTCAGTGTGTCTGCCCTCTGATGCCCTCTTGCACCACTTACCATCTTACTTGGGTTTCTCTCACATTGGCGTGTGGAATCTCTTCACGGCTGTTCCAGCAAAGCACAGCTGCTGCTCCTTACCTTGGACGAGGGTTATCTCCTTACCACCACCATTCCTGACCGTCAACGTGGTACTTTTCATTATAGGGGACTACAATGCAAAAGTAGAAATTCAAGAAACACCTGGAGTAACAGGCAAATTTGGCCTTGGAATGCAGAATGAAGCAGGGCAAAGACTAATAGAGTTTTGTCAAGAAAATGCACTGGTCATAGCAAACACCCTCTTCCAACAACACGAGAGAAGACTCTACACATGGGCATCATCAGATGGTCAACACCGAAATCAGATTGATTATATTCTTTGCAGCCAAAGATGGAGAAGCTCTATACAGTCAACAAAAACAAGACCAGGAGATGACTGTGGCTCAGATCATGAACTCCTTATTGCCAAATTCAGAAATAAATTGAAGAAAGTAGGGAAAACCGCTAGACCATTCAGGTATGACCTAAATCAAATCCCTTATGATTATGCAGTGGAGGTGAGAAATAGATTTAAGGGCCTAGATCTGATAGATAGAGTGCCTGATGAACTATGGATGGAGGTTCGTGACATTGTACAGGAGACAGGGATCAAGACCATCCCCATGGAAAAGAAATGCAAAAAAGCAAAATGGCTGTCTGGGGAGGCCTTACAAATAGCTGTGAAAAGAAGAGAGGCGAAAAGCAAAGGAGAAAAGGAAAGATATAAGCATCTGAATGCAGAGTTCCAAAGAATACCAAGAAGAGATAAGAAAGCCTTCTTCAGCGATCAATGCAAAGAAATAGAGGAAAACAACAAAATGGGAAAGACTAGAGATCTCTTCAAGAAAATTAGAGATACCAAGGGAACATTTCATGCAAAGATGGGCTCGATAAAGGACAGAAATGGTCTGGACCTAACAGAAGTAGAAGATATTAAGAAGAGGTGGCAAGAATACTCAGAAATGTACAAAAAAGATCTTCACGACCCAGATAATCATGATGATGTGATCACTCATCTAGAGCCAGACATCTTGGAATGTGAAGTCAAGTGGGCCTTAGAAAGCATCACTACAAACAAAGCTAGTGTAGGTGATGGAATTCCAGTTGAGCTGTTTCAAATCATGAAAGATTATGCTGTGAAAGTGCTGCACTCAATATGCCAGTAAGTTTGGAAAACTCAGCAGTGGCCACAGGACTGGAAAAGGTCAGTTTTCATTCCAATTCCAAAGAAAGGCAATGCCAAAGAATGCTCAAACTACCGCACAGTTGCACTCATCTCACAGGCTAGTAAAGTAATGCTCAAAATTCTCCAAGCCAGGCTTCAGCAATACGTGAACCGTGAATTTCCTGATGTTCAAGCTGGTTTTAAAAAAGGCAGAGGAACCAGAGATCAAATTGACAACATCCGCTGGATCATGGAAAAAGCAAGAGAGTTCCAGAAAAACATCTATTTCTGCTTTATTGACTATGCCAAAGCCTTTGACTGTGTGGATCACAATAAACTCTGGAAAATTCTGAAAGAGATGGGAATACCAGACCACCTAACCTGCCTCTTGAGAAATCTGTATGCAGGTCAGGAAGAAACAGTTAGAACTGGACATGGAACAACAGGCTGGTTCCAAATAGGAAAAGGAGTACGTCAAGGCTGTATATTGTCACCCTGCTTATTTAACTTCTATGCAGAGTACATCATGAGAAACGCTGGACTGGAAGAAACACAAGCTGGAATCAAGATTGCCAGGAGAAATATCAATAACCTCAAATATGCAGATGACACCCCCCTTATGGCAGAAAGTGAAGAGGAACTAAAAAGCCTCTTGATGAAAGTGAAAGAGAGAGATAAAGTTGGCTTAAAGCTCAACATTCAGAAAACAAAGATCATGGCATCTGGTCCCATCACTTCATGGAAATAGATGGGGAAACAGTTGAAACAGTGTCAGACTTGATTTTTTTGGGCTCCAAAATCACTGCAGATGGTGACTGCGGCCATGAAATTAAAAGATGCTTACTCCTTGGAAGAAAAGTTATGAGCAACCTAGATAGTATATTCAAAAGCAAAGACATCACTTTACCAACTAAGGTCCATCTAGTCAAGGCTATGGTTTTTCCTGTGATCATGTATGGATGTGAGAGTTGGACTGTGAAGAAGGCTGAGCGCCGAAGAATTGATGCGTTTGAAGTGTGGTGTTGGAGAAGACTCTTGAGAGTCCCTTGGACTGCAAGGAGATCCAACCAGTCTATTCTGAAGGAGATCAACCCTAGGATTTCTTTGGAAGGAATGATGCAAAAGCTGAAACTCCAGTACTTTGGCCACCTCATGTGAAGAGTTGACTCATTGGACAAGACCCTGATGCTGGGAGGGATTGGGGGCAGGAGGAGAAGGGGACGACCGAGGATGAGATGGCTGGATGGTATCACTGACTCAATGGACATGAGTTTGGGTGAACTCTGGGAGTTGGTGATGGACAGGGAGTCCTGGTGTGCTGCGATTCGTGGGGTTGCAGAGTTAGACATGACTAAGCAACTGAACTGAACTGAACTGAAGTATTCATAGCACATTTGTTCAAAATTGTACCACACTGGAAAACAACCCAAACATCCATCATAAGCTGAATAGATAAACGAGTAAATTTTGGTATATTCATACAATTCATGCAATGGACTGCTACTTAGTGGTTTTTTTTTTTTAATAACTATTGATTAACTCATCAAGCTGGCGGAATCCAAAAACCATCACACTGAGCAAAGGAAGCCAGATATAAAATAATGGTTACGTGATTTCACTGCAAGATATTCTAGAACAAACAAAATGAACCATAGTGACTTAAAGCAGAACAGTGGTTGCTTAGAGTTAAGATTTAGAGGAAGGTGATTGACTGCCAAAGAACACAAAGAAACTTTTGCTGGGGTGAGAGAAATATTCCATATTTTGATCGTAGTGGAGTATATATGAGTGTATACATTTATCAAAATCTATGAAATCACGATATACTTAAAATAGGTATGCTTTGTTATATGTAACCTGTATCTCAATAGATTTTTTTTAAGTTTTCGAGTTAGCTACTGCTGTCACTTCAGTTGTGTCCAACTCTTTGCAACCCTATGGACTGTAGCCTGCCAGGCTCCTCTGACAATGGGATTCTCCAGTCAAGAATGCTGGAGTGGGTTGCCATTTCCTCCTCCAGGGATCTTCCCGACCCAAGGATTGAACCATGTCTCTTAAGTCTCTTGTATTGGCAAGCGGGTTCTTCGCCACTAGTGCCAGCTGGGAAGTCCCTTCTTTAAGTTAAGTCCCTTGTATAAATTAAAATGGCCAAAAGTCTTAATCTTAAAACAAACCAATAGACAGCAAAAGAATATGTTTTAATAGTGAAAGAAATGTAATACTAGGAAGTTTTACCTGTGGTTTACAACGTGGCTGTTTTTTACCCACTCCTGTGAGTATTAATCGGCTCAGGCCAGGACTTTTTATTCCCCTGCTGTGGCCCTGTATTTTCCATTGGCTTCCCCACTAGCTGGTGTCTAAAACTGATGAAGAGATATGAGTATTATGCACATTCTACTGTACTCATAATGAAGTCAACATATATTTATCATTATATTTTGAAACGTAAGTATGTTCTTCCCATTAAATACTTAGAAGTATTCTCTGTGGCTTTTCTTCAGAGCAGAATATTCTTCAAATCTGTGAACTTTTTTATGATTATGATGGTATGTTCCCAAAATAATTTTGACCAAAACAACATGAGTCACTGCTTTTATTTAGACATAGCTGATTAAAAAAAAAAAAACAAACAGACAAGCTGTTGTTCAGTCGTTAAGTTATGTCTGACCCCATGAGCTGCAGCACACCAAGCTTCCCTGTCCTTCACTTCTCCCAGAATTTGCTCCCATTGCACTGAGCCAGTGATGCCATCCAATCATCCTCATCCTCTGTCGCCCCTTTCTCCTCATGCCCTCAATCTTTCCCAGCATCAGGGTCTTTTGTACTTTTATTTATTTCAAAAAACACTCAGAAAAACTAAGTTATTTGCTACTAAAAAATTCCAGTTATTTGAATACCAATAATACAAGATGTCTCATTTTTAAAAATCATTTTGTTTACAAAATTTAACATTATAAATTATTTTATTTATTTAATCACTTAAAACTGCATTTCATTTGGCACACTGTGATTCTTTTAATTACATAGGTAAGTACATAGATTAATGTGATTTAGGAAGGAAATTAAATAGCAGGTGTTCAGGGCACCAAAATCAAATTCACTCTGGTCTTTGCTCTTCAGCTCACTAGATATGATTGCATCCTTTTACACAAATTGTATCCGACTAGACCTGAGGGGAAAAAACCCTTTAAAGAACTGCTTTTTAGTTTTATCTCTGACAGCAGCATTCTTGGCCTTTTAGATACCACTATATTCTTTTTCTCCTTTCTGTATCTTTCTTCTGTAGTCATCTCATAATGGAGCATAATGTTATAACTATATCACAGGAGATACATGATAACATTATAAGCATGTTTGTATATCATTTTAAAAATTAAGTCTAGTACATATATATTTTAATCAAAAATTTCATGATACATTTCTTGACTTGAAAATGCACAACCATAAAAACTAGGTTTGTTCTTATTTCTCCCCTTTTCAGGAAACAATATCATTATAACACTTCCAAGGTTCTTATGGGTGTTTTAATTTCACTTTCTTTTTATAGTATGCCTTTATATGAGACTTGATACATAAGAACCATTCAAACTGAAATTATTTTTACATCATTTAAAAAATGAGGCAGTTTGTTGCTCATTTTGTGTTTACTATACATATTGTATACATGGTATACAATGTCACATACATACATAAGTACTTTGTAGCTTTAATATTCTATTTTTATGGGAATTATGTATACTAATTTTTGTTTCCTGCTCTAACAATCATCATCATTCTAAAAATTAAGTGCTGAGAAAAACATAATTTTGATAACAGTGTGAGATAATTAGTAAGTAAGAAAAATGAGGGGGATAGGAATAATATTTCTATATCAAATAAGAAAATAACAGGGTTTTGAGAACATCCTCTAGGGGTCTCTTGTGTTTCGGTCTGTCTTGTGAGTAGAAGCACTGGCTCTACTTGCTATAGATTATCTTTTCAAGCATGCTTGTGAAATGAACAGCCTTCGAAGATAGAGATAGCATCTCCCTCTGGAGCGAAGGGCAGGTTTGTTTACCATTCATTACTAACGAAATAATGTTTCCATCCCTCTGGGGCAAAGTCAGGCATGCTACTTTCCATCATAAACTATCTGGGTGCTCTGGCTCAGGCTTTCTCTCCTGTAAGACTCCCAGCTGCATGGGAAGAATCATCTGACCCTCTTCCCGCTTTCCTGTGGAAATGCTGATACTCTAGCTACTGTTATTATTGTTGTTGCTTAGTCACTGTGAGTGGTGTCTGACTCTTTGTGACCCCATAGACGGTAGCCCCCCAGCTTCCTCTGTCCATAGGATTTCCCAGGCAATACAAGAATACTGGAGTGGGTTCCCATTTTCTTCTCCAGGTAATCTTTCCGACTCAGGGATCAAATTCACATCTCCTGATTGGCAGGCAGATTCTTTGCCACTGAGCCATACTGTTATTACCAAGCAATAAATTGTCTTTTTCTCTGGATTGCATTTCTGAGGGAGTTATCTGAAGAATTAGACTCCCTCACTACCAGAAAGAATTCTTGAATCTTTGCTGTTGGTGAAGTTCCTTCAGCATGAGGAAAGTAAGAAGCTATTACATCAGTATAAGATAAAATAAGAAAACTCAGACAAGAACTATGGCAGGTATATTTTTGCCTCATGAAGTATTCCAATAGACACAGTCGTGGTGAATAGCAAGAAATGGCTTCCTTATTTCACTTTCAGAGAACAGCACCCCAGACAGAGTCAGGCTCAGGTTAGAGCCTGATTCACTCTCCATTGCTGGTCAGTAATGGGCTTCCCTGTTAGCTCAGATGGTAAAGAATCTGCCTGCAATGTAAGAGACCCGGGTTCAATTTGTTGGTCAGTAACAGGTAGATCGTGGCTACTGTTCAGCTACTCACCCTTTGGTACTTTGCGTTGTCCAGGAAAGAAAGTACAAATTTAGTGATTCCAGCAAAATTATACAAATACTTGGTGATGGATAAGTACCCAAGTATTTGGTAGTTTAGGACAGTTTCACCTTTGCTTCTGTTGGCAGTCAGTGGCTGTGAGAGTATTTACCTAGGGAACAGATCTCCAGCCTTTTACAGGGCAGAGACAGTAAAGCTTGTCTGCATTCCAGAGCCAGGTTTTTGCTACAAGGGCT
The DNA here is from genome assembly GCF_032405125.1 of Capricornis sumatraensis. NCBI lineage: Eukaryota > Metazoa > Chordata > Mammalia > Artiodactyla > Bovidae > Capricornis > Capricornis sumatraensis. The sequence continues at coordinate 57,703,764 of NC_091073.1, read as the reverse complement.
AATGGGGCAGCAGGCAAGCTCACTAATGCGGCATCAGTGGAGGAAAAGGTGATAGAATGTATATCGCAAGTGCTGTTGGTGGAGCTAAAGATTTATCAACCAGGAGGAAAATTGTTAGGCAGATAATCTTATTTATGGACTATCTGTAATCAGCCCTTCCCCACTCTTAAGAAAAGGTTCTGAAGAGAAAGGATTCCCCTTTGCTAGGTGAGTTCTCTACATTTCTTTGGTTGTTGAAAATTTGTGTAGGGGAATTACGCTAAAAGGAGACACATAAAGATTAAATTGATCTACTGTCTGCATAATAAAGTGAGCGAGGCTGCAGAGTGGCCTGGGTAGTTACCTAGTGAGAACTTCACCCGTGGCGGATTCATGTTCATGTATGGCAAAACCAATACAGTATTGTAAAGTAAAATAAAGTAAAATAAAAAATTAAAAAAAAAAAAAAGATTTCTGAGAGCAGGTCAAGAATTTACTTTTCCTGCTGCCATTTGGAGGCACAGAGTAAAGATTTTAAATATTTATGTTTAGGTTTTCGGTTACTGTACTATTTCTCTGACTCCAAGATAGATTTGTTTGTTAAGAAATTTTTTCCTTAGTTTTTAATGGAAAACTGGAATTTTAAAGCATAAAATCAGAAATTAAAATAATTTTTAGCTCTCCATCCATATACATATCTTTTCAGTTAATGGCTAACCTAATTCAGTTAATACCTTCATTAATAGCTAACATCTTAAATAGAGAACCACCAATAAGCAGTCGAGGACAGTGGAAACCAAAGAGGGTATAAAAAGACTGCTGAGCCCTTAGTTTATTTCCCATTTTTTGGTCAAATCGACTACAACAGAGTTACAATATTTTACTCTGTTATTTATCATGAAGAGAGCCTTTAATCAGTCCATTCTATCACTACATAAACTGGGGTTTTTAAAAAGTAGAATAAAATATGTGGGTGAAGTTAGTGAAAACCTTGGAATTTAAAATTTGACATTGTCTCTGAACTCATAGAAAATGTAACCTCCATTAATAACATTTAATTGACAACTTTGTAGGTCTATTAGGAGAATGCGCTTGCAATTACATTTAATCTACTATTAAATTCTAACTCATGAATACAGAAGTAACCCCCATTTGAAATGTTAATGATGCTGTTTGTGATATATTATGATATATATGATTCTGGAAAGTTAAATATGTGTCATTCAAGATGTCACACATAAATATAGAAATGAATCCAAATGAATGGTATTTTTTTAATCACCAACTAAATTAAAAATGTATTAAAGACAGATCTTTAAAAATTGTCTTCTAGAATAAAATGTGCATATATTACCTGTGTTTACTATTATTCCAGGTATGTGAATTAATAATTATAAGACATACAGTATCTGATTATTTGTACCATGTAACGGAAACCTGCCATACTAATTGTTTCTTTTAGAAATACAGATAATTGTAATCCAGTGATTGCCTTTGTTCCAAGCAATGGATTTTAATTACATTTGGAAAATGTAATTAATAATAATTATATTATTACAACTGTACAATATTAATTACAATTATGTTATAATAAAGAACTCTAATTCCGTTTGGAAAAAAATAGAAGTGATTTTCAAGCTCAAGGCATTCTTTCAAATCCTAAATGGCTTTTTTTCTTAAAATTATCATTATTCTCTTCAGAATAAGTATTTTTTTCTTTTGACCCAGTTGACCTCAAAGTGCCTTGAATATATTGCATTTCTGACTCAATATTCAGCTTAAACAGATAAAAGGAGAGTCAGATAAATCTGAAAACTAGGGATATATTATTTTCTATTGTTAAAAGGTTAGGATGGGTTATTGTTGCTAAAAATTGTTGAACTGGTGTAGATGAGTGAATTACAACAGTGCAGATGGCAGAAAATGCTTGGTCTCCAAGTCTTGTGAAGAAAAGTCACCTTACTTCAAGATGGGATCTTAGTTATTAGGAAAGTACCTCAGTGAATCAGTTTGATTTTGAGGTGTGTCTGATATTATTCACAGATTCATAACTTCATATAAATCAAGATCAAAAGCATTGGGGATAAAAAAAAAAGCTTTAGGGATGAACGTTTAAAAAAAAATAGTCTTCATATAAGGGATATGCTAATCTTTATCCAATGTCTAGATTGTTTAGTCAGTTCTGGAGCAAATTAACTCTTTTTTAAACTTTTTACCTTGTATTGGGGTGTAGCTGATTAACAATGTGGTAATCATCCTTAATTCTGAAAACTGTTTCATAGTATATTTGTAGATATCAGATTACCATTTTCTGGATAACAGTATCTTTACAATTCTCCATACTATAAATTCTAACCATTGGAAATATCCTCACAATTTCAGGATAGAACAGATTTCAGTTAATACTGAATTACAGGGGGAAGGAGAATTTCACCTTTATTCTGAGTAAACCCTGTCTTGGTCCTTTGAAGAGACCTCCTCAAGGCACAAACGCCATACAAGCATGTTAAATAACCAACAACAATATATAGCAGTATGCCACAAAATCATTATTAAATGCTCCCAACAAAAGAGTCCAAAATGCAGTACTTGGATGCAGTCTCAAAAATGACAGAATGATCTCTGTTCATTTCCAAGGCAAACCATTCAATATCACGGTAATCCAAGTCTATGCCCCAACCAGTAATGCTAAAGAAGCTGAAGTTGAATGGTTCTATGAAGACCTACAAGACCTTTTAGAACTAACACCCAAAAATGATGTCTTTTTCATTATAGGGGACTAGAATGCAAAAGTAGGAAGTCAAGAAACACCTGGAGGAACAGGCAAATTTGGCCTTGGAATGCAGAATGAAGCAGGGCAAAGACTAATAGAGTTTTGCCAAGAAAATGCACTGGTCATAGCAAACACCCTCTTCCAACAACACAAGAGAAGACTCTAACATGGACATCACCGGACGGTCAACACCGAAATCAGATTGATTATATTATTTGCAGCCAAAGATGGAGAAGCTCTATACAGTCAACAAAAACAAGACCAGGAGCTGACTATGGCTCAGATCATGAACTCCTTATTGCCAAATTCAGACTTAAATGGAAGAAAGTAGGGAAAACTGCTAGACCATTCAGGTATGACCTAAATCAAATCCCTTATGATTATACAGTGGAAGTGAGAAATAGATTTAAGGGCCTAGATCTGATAGATAGAGTGCCTGATGAACTATGGATGGAGGTTCGTGACATTGTACAGGAGACAGGGATCAAGACCATCCCCATGGAAAAGAAATGCAAAAAAAGCAAAATGGCTGTCTGGGGAGGCCTTACAAATAGCTGTGAAAAGAAGAGAAGCAAAAAGCAAAGGAGGAAAGGAAAGATATAAGCATCTGAATGCAGAGTTCCAAAGGAGAGCAAGAAGAGATAAGAAAGCCTTCTTTAGTGATCAATGCAAAGAAATAGAGGAAAATAACAGAATGGGAAAGACTAGAGATCTCTTCAAGAAAATTAGAGATACCAAGGGAACATTTCATGCAGAGATGGCCTCGATAAAGGACAGAAATGGCATGGACCTAACAGAAGCAGAAGATATTAAGAAGAGATGGCAAGAATACACAGAAGAACTGTAAAAAAAGGTCTTCATGACCCAGATAATCACGATGGTGTGATCACTCATCTAGAGCCAGACATCCTGGAATGTGAAGTCAAGTGGGCCTTAGAAAGCATCACTACAAACAAAGCTAGTGGAGGTGATGGAATTCCAGTTGAGCTGTTTCAAATTGTGAAAGATGATGCTGTGAAAGTGCTACACTCGGTATGCCAGCAAATTTGGAAAACTCAGCAGTGGCCACAGGACTGGAAAAGGTCAGTTTTCATTACAAATCCCAAAAGAATTCTCAAACTACTGCACAATTGCACTCATCTCACATGCTAGCAAAGTAATGCTCAAAATTCTCCAAGTCAGACTTCAGCAATACGTGAACCATGAACTTCCTGATGTTCAAGCTGGTTTTAGAAAAGGCAGAGGAACCAGAGATCAACTTACCAACATTCACTGGATCATGGAAAAAGCAAGAGAGTTCCAGAAAAACATCTATTTCTGCTTTATTGACTATGCCAAAGCCTTTGACTGTGTGGATCACAATAAACTGTGGAAAATTCTGAAAGAGATGGGAATACAAGACCACCTGACTTGCCTCTTGAGAAATCTGTATGCAGGTTAGGAAACAACAGTTAGAACTGGACATGGAACAACAGACTGGTTCCAAACAGGAAAAGGAGCACGTCAAGGCTGTATATTGTCACCCTACTTATTTAACTTCCATGCAGAGTACATCATGAGAAACGCTGGGCTGGAAGAAACACAAGCTGGAATCAAGATTGCTGGGAGAAATCTCAATAACCTCAGATATGCAGATGACACCACCCTTATGGCAGAAAGTGAAGAGGAACTAAAAAGCCTCTTGATGAAAGTGAAAGAGGAGAGTGAAAAGTTGGCCTAAAGCTCAAAATTCAGAAAACAAATATCATGGCATCCGGTCCCATCACCTTTGGCAGATAGATGGGGAAACAGTGGAAACAGTGTCAGGCTTTATTTTGGGGGCTCCAAAATCACTGCAGATGCTGACTGCAGCCATGAAATTAAAAGACGCTTACTCCTTGGAAGAAAAGTTATGACCAACCTAGACAGCATATTCAAAGGCAGAGATATTACTTTGCCAACTAAAGTCCATCTATTCAAGGCTATAGTTTTTCCAGTACTCATGTATGGATGTGAGAGCTGGACTGTGAAGAAGGCTGAGCACTGAAGAATTGATGCTTTTGAACTGTGGTGTTGGAGAAGACTCTTGAAAGTCCCTTGGACTGCAAGGAGATCCAACCAGTCCATCCTAAAGGAGATCAGCCCTGGGATTTCTTTGGAAGGAATGATGCGAAAGCTGAAACTCCAGTACTTTGGCCACCTCGTGTGAAGAGTTGACTCATTGGAAAAGACTCTGATGCTGGGAGGGATTGAGGGCAGGAGGAGAAGGGGATGACAGAGGATGAGATGGCTGGATGGCATCACTGACTTGATGGATGCGAGTCTGAGTGAACTCTGGGAGTTAGTGATAGACAGGGAGGCCTGGCGTGCTGCGATTCATGGGGTCACACATAGTCGGACACGCCTGAGCGACTGAACTGAACAGAAGAAAGTCCTGAAGTAAGCAGAACAAATCACACATAAAAAAGTGAAAAATTAACAAGATTTTAACTTCAGTACTGCTACTGCTGCTAAGTTGCTTCAATCGTCTCCGACTCTGTGCGACCCCATGACGGCAGCCCACCAGACTCCTCCATCCATGGGACTTTCCAGGCAGGAGTACTGGAGTGGGGTGCCATTGCCTTCTCCGTTAACTTCAGTAGGGATCTGCAATTTTAACTAGGGCCTTAACTGATCATAATACGCAAATTTTCTTAATTGCCTTCTTGAATGACCAAAGTTCTAAAGCTGTCAGGATCAATTCGAATAAAAGGAGATGCGATAGAAAAGAGAGAGAAAAAAAAAAAAAATCAACAACATACCATCACAGAAAAAAGTGTTTTCTGTAAAAAAATCCAGACTTTGAGACAAAAACATCTATATGTTGAGAATATCAGAGTTCATCTTTATTAAAAAATGAATTTTAAACTACTCAGGCATCATCTTAGATTCCTAGAGGATAAAGGATATCCTAAAACGGAGATACATACTGACTGGAAACAAATTTTTTGGAAATGTGTCACAGAAAGTCATACAATCTGAACTTGAACATTTTTCAAATACCATTGGCTTTAACACCATTGTTATATAGCTTTTTTGTTTCACAAAGAAATTAATAACTAAAACCAATACACACACACACACACACACACACATAAATATACTGGGATATAAAGATGCTAATTAAAACACAGTCCACATATTAGGAAATTATCTGGCTGTGATTATTTGCACTGTATTGATTACCAAGGTTGTCAGTAAGTTTCATTGGCTAAGTAGATGTCTTCCTTGTAAACACTGCTTCATGACAGAATTTCTTGAAGTCACATGTTAAGAAGAGTCAATCCCTAATAATCAGGAAAATGATGAGCAAAATGTTGAATATGTGACCAAAGATGAACAAGCTATTATGTTTCCATACAAGATCTTTCAAGCAGGACTAGCTAAATAATTTGCAGGGCTCAGAACAAAAGGAAAATGCAACACTGTTCAAAAATCTTAAGAATTTCAATACAGCAAGAGCAGAACAGGTGGCTCAGAGGTTAAAGCTTCTGCCTGCAATACGGGAGACCTGGGTTCTATCCCTGGGTCAAGAAGATCCTCTGGAGCAGGAAATGGCAACCCACTCCAGTATTCTTGCCTGGAGAATCCCATGGACGGAGGAGCTTGGTGGGCTACAGTCCACGGGGTCACAAAGAGTCGGACACGACTGAGCGACTTCACTTTCACTTTCAAGAGCAGAACACTGACTGAAGTGTGGGGTCCGTCTGGCTGCAGAGGCTCTGCGCCGTGTGTCCACGAAGCCTGACCTACCGCCCAGCGTGCAGGAGTCCTGACTGCGGGAAATTCTTGGAATTTTCGAAAGACAGTTGTTACCTTATTTTTTAATGAAAGATATAATGATGATGCACCCAAGAACCAGTTGGGAAAGTTGTGATAATTATGTGGTTAAAATACATATTCTGTTGGCTAGTGACATGTTACATATATTTACTGTGTAAAGGGAATTTTGAGTGGCTTAATAGATACAGCTAATTGAAATGATCCTGAGTAGTATGTAGCATGCACTCTGACTAGTTTCTAAAACTAATTTAGAATTCAGCAGAATAATGTGAAGTCTTTTACTACTTAATTAAACTTCTGTAACGCCTGTTTTACCAAGATGAATAAAATACATAAATTGTATGAGGTGACATCTAATGCACACAAAAAAGAGAAATGTAAAAATCAGAACAGTGGGTACATTAAACTGATTCTTAATAATTGAAACCAATTTAATCATTTGAGATTATTTTATTCTAGCTGACGTAATACTGTAGCAGTTATATTCTAATTATAACCTGTTTCATTTTACCCTGCCTTTCTAGTTAATTATTACAGTCAATTTGTAAAATGACATGGTTCCACATTTGCATAGGTCACTATTAAATAAATGAATAGCTGAAATTACTCTAGCATTGAAGTGTCAACTTTGGTAGAAGTCAAGAGGACTTCAAATGTTCTTCTAACACCCCTTAATGTGTTAATGACCACTATTAAACTGCAATTAAAAGGCCAGGAAAAATGCATGAAACAGTTAATAGAAAAATAGCACAGACACAATTAAACCGACTCTAGATTTTTTTTTTGGACTGATAGAAAATAAGGTGATATGCTGTAAGTACTGTAGTGTGAATCTATTTCCAACTCAAGGCAGAGTTGACAGTTTAATGATAACAAATCATAGGCTGCCTTTTTGGGGAGCACTGAACGTCAGTTTAAAATTAACATCAGTAGTAAACAAGACAATGTGGTGATTTTACCTTGTATTTAAATTACTACTTATTATGGTACTAAATAATAGCTTTAAATAACTTGGTGTCCAGATTACTGATATACAGTCTATCTGTGAGAGAAAGAGAGAGACAGTACTGAAAGATATGTTTAAGTTTTTGTCATCCTAAATAAAGGATAAACGTATGTCTTTGCTGTGCAGTCTTGATCAAGTTGCCTGTGAAACCTTTCCCTGAGTCTGTTCTACACTGAAACCCTAACACTGTCATTAGAACGCTTCACTCAGCATAGAATGTACTTCCAAGTCTCACGGATTTTGCTTAACTTGAAATATACAGAAAAAAAAACAGTTAAAATTATGCATAAACATTCAACTTGTGAGAAGCATCTTAAAGTCAAAAGAGGTTAGATACTTTGAACAAAGGACGCTTTTTGCAAATTAAAACACAGTTGAAGTGGGGTTTTTTCCCTTAAATATTAGTATTTGCCTGAATTTTTTCTTTTGTCCAGTGAAAGTCACTTTGGGATTTATCAGGTGCTATTTACTGAGTATAAGACATTCGATGTATGCATCAACTGTTTATGTTAAAGTATCCATTAGAACATTTACAGATGAGCATGGTGGCTAACTATAGTTGTGAATACAAATGAAGAAAGAATGGGGTGCTATGACAGTTACCAGGGTAACTTTAGTACAGATTCATATCCACATCTTTTTTCCATGATTATATTACTGTTTCAGCCATAACTAGATTTCCACCTTGACTCATCAATGTGGTCTTAGTTCTACACTTAAATTCTTATACAAAGTTCATTACAATTTTAAGCAAACATATGTCCATGATAAAATCATGGACAACACTGAATTCTTGATATCAGCATCCTAGTCATCTCTTATTATTGATCTTAATAATACCTGGAATATAGCATTAGTGGTAAGCTATAATGGTTCATTAGGTATATATATTAAAATATATATATATATAAATATATAAGTATATGCACACATACACATGGACATCACCAGATGGTCAACACTGAAATCAGATTGATTATATTCTTCACAGCCAGAGATGGAGAAGCTCTATAGTCAGCAAAAAAAGGACTGGGAGCTGACTGTGGCTCAGATCATGAACTTCTTATTGCCAAATTCAGACTTAAATTGAAGAAAGTAGGGAAAACAACTAGACCATTCAAGTACGACCTAAATTGAATCCCTAATGATTATACAGTGGAAGTGAGAAATAGTTTTAAGGGATTAGATCTGATAGACACAGTGCCTGAAAACTATGGACAGAGGTTAGTGACATTGAACAGGAGACAGGGAGCAAGACCATCCCCCAGAAAAAGAAATGCAAAAAACCAAAATGGCTGTCTGAGGAGGCCTTACAAATAGCTGTGAAGAGAAGTGAACTGCAAAGGAGAATAGGAAAGATATACCCATTTGAATGCAGAGTTCCAAAGAATAGCAAGGAGAGATAAGAAAGACTTCCTCAGTGATCAATGCAAAGAAATAGAGGGAAACAATAGAATGGGAAAGACTAGAGATCTCTTCAAGAAAATTAGAGGCACCAAGGAAACATTTCATACAAAGATGGACACAGTAAAGGACAGAAATGATATGAACCTAACAGCAGCACAAAATAATAAGAAGAGGTGGCAAGAATACACAGAAGAACTGTACAGAAAAGATCTTCATGATCCACATAATAATGATGGTGTGATCACTCACCTAGAGCCAGACATCCTGAAATGTGAAGTCAAGTGGGCCTTAGGAAGCATCACTAAGAACAAAGCTAGTGGAGGTGATGGAATTCCAATTGAGTTATTTAAAATCCTAAAAGAGAATGCTATGAAAGTGGTTCACTCAATATGCTGGCAAATTTGGGAAACTCAGCAGTGGCCACAGGACTGGAATCCAAGCCCTAAGAAAGGCAATGCCAAAGAATGATCAAACTACTGCACAATTGCACTCATCTCACATGCTAGTAAAGTAATGCTCAAAATTCTCCAAGCCAGGCTTCAAAAGTACATGAACTGTGAACTTCTAGATATTTAAGTGAGATTCAGAAGAGGTAGAGGAACCAGAGATCGAACTGCCAAAATCCACTGGATCATCGAAAAAAGCAAGAGAGTTCAGAAAAACATATTTCTGCTTTATTGACTATGCCAAAGCCTTTGACTGTGTGGATCACAATAAACTGGAAAACTCTTCAAGAGATAGGAATACCAGACCACCTGACCTGCCTCTTGAGAAACCTATATGCAGGTCAGGAAGCAACAGTTAGAACTGGACATGGAACAACAGACTGGTCCCAAATAGGAAAAGGAGTACGTCAAGGCTGTATATTGTCACCCCGCTTATTTAACTTATATGCAGAGTGCATCATGAGAAACTCTGGGCTGGAGGAAACACAGGCTGGAATCAAGATTGCCAGGAGAAATATCAATAACCTCAGATATGCAGATGACACCACACTTATGGCAGAAAGTGAAGAGGAACTAAAGAGCCTCTTGATGAAAGTGAAAGAGGAGACTGAAAAAGTTGGCTTAAAGCTCAACATTCAGAAAACGAAGATCATGGCATCCGGTCCCATCACTTCATGGGAAATAGATGGGGAAACAGTGGAGAGAGTGGAAACAGTGGCTGACTTTATTTTAGGGGGCTCCAAAATCACTGCAGATGGTGATTGCAGCCATGAAATTAAAAGACGCTTACTCCTTGGAAGAAAAGTTATGACCAACCTAGATAGCATATTCAAAAGCAGAGACATTATTTTGCCAACAAAGATCCATCTAGTCAAGGCTATGGTTTTTCCAGTGGTCAAGTATGGACGTGAGAGTCAGACTATAAAGAAAGCTGAGTGCCAAAGAATTGATGCTTTTGAACTGTGATGTTGGAGAAGACTCTTGAGAGTTTCTTGGACACCAAGGAGGTACAACCAGTCCATCCTAAAGGAAATAAGTCCTGAATATTCATTGGAAGGACTGATGTGGAAGCTGAAGCTCCAATATTCTGGCCACCTGTTGTGAAGAGATGACTCATTTGAAAAGACCCTGATGCTGGGAAAGATTAGGGGCAGGAGAAGAAGGGGACAACAGAGGATGGGATGGCTGAATGGCATCACTGACTCAATGGACATGAGTTTGAGTAAACCCCAGGAGTTGGTGATGGACAGGGAGGCCTGGTGTGCTGCAGTCCATGGGGTTGCAAAGAGTTGGACACGACTGAGTGACTGAACTGAACACACATATGTCTATCTATCTATCTATCTACATATTATATACTACATCAAAATCATGATTTCCCTAGTGGCTCAGTGATAAAGAATACACCTACCAATGCAGGAGATGCGGGTTCAATCCTTGGGTTTGGAAGACCCCCTGGAGAAGGAAATGACAATCCACTCCAGTATTCTTGCCTGGGAAATCCCATGGACAGAGGAGCCTGGAAGGAAGGCTATAGTCCATGGTATTGCAAAAGAGTCAGATAAGACTTAGTATCCAAACAACAACAACAATGCTATTGAGTACTTAATGAAAATTTTCCCACTAGTTACATTTGAGACACAGGTCAAGTGACTTTTGACATTGTTTTTGTTTACTAGCTAAGTCATATCTGACTCTTTTGTGACCCCATAGGTTTATGGGATCCTCTGCCCATGGGATTTCCCAGGCAAGAATACTGGAGTGGGTTGCCATTTCCTTCTCCAGGGGATCTTCCCAACTCAGGGATCTAACCCCCATCTCCTGCATTGGCAGGCAGGGTCTTTACCACTGAGCTACCAGGGAAGCCCACACTCAATATCACAGAAGTGCTTTATATTAGTTTAAGAGAGAAACAAACTATCTATTTTACTATTACAGCCAAAAATTGGAAAATTTCTTAGTGACATCAATGTCAGTTTCCACATACGAAGAGCAAGTCAATAAGCCACTCTACAGGTTCCTTAAATGTCAGATGACCAAAAGTAGTCAGGAGAACATTTATCAATCACATGGCACTCAGTATGCAAATGAAAATATTAACAACGAATATTTCAAAAGTGTTATGACACCCTCTTTCAGAGGTCATGGAAAATAAGTTGGAATAACTCTCAACTACTACCAAAGGGTATTTTAAAAGAAAATTTGTTTTTGATTTACTCTGATATGTAAATACCCACCCTATAAATTCTGTTGTCTCTAATTTAAAAAAAATATTTATTGATTCTTTTTTAAAAATTTATTTTCTGCTTATAAGCTCTCCTTAACAGTAAAACTTTCTCTAATTTTTGTCCAAAAGAAAAAAGGGAAAAAGAGCCATGTAGTAGTTACTTCCATAATTAAAACCTAGCACATTTGAATCAGTAAAACAAAAGTGCCAGTTTGAATGTTACTTTCCTTACATACATAAAATGGCAATTGAACAAGGTTATATTATTTTCTGTGTCTCAGTCTCAGAAGGTTTTTTTTCAAAGCTGTTTAACAGATTCAATGAGTGGCCTTCAGTCCCATGTGACATGTTTCAAATCAATAAAATGAAGCTAGGAGTAACTTGTATATATATGTATATATATGTATAGGAGTAACTTGTATATATATGTGTATACATATATACACATTTTTTTTGGTAATGGCGGTACTTTATCATGACAAAGAAAGGAGATATGCAGGAGACAGTGACACATTGTTGGTCTCCTAAGTGTTCCTCCTAGAAGAGGTAGAGAGGAAAGAGGGCACAGTGACTTTGATATGCTTTGAAACAAAAAGAAAACGATAACACACATAGAGAAAGCCATCAGATAAAGACATTATGGCTAATATTTGCTATCAATCTTCATGAACAGGAAGAGATCCAACTACTCTTGATCTTCAAAGAAGCTGAAGTTAATATAATGCCATTCTACATTATTTGGTCTGTATTGACTTACTATAGTTAAAACGTGCTTAAAAATATTTTAAAATATGTGTTCAATGTGAAAAACTTGCCACTAGGCTAGAACTACTCAAAGAGCAAAGGAAGTATTCTTCATGAGAATAAAAAGTAGGAAGTGAATCATGTAGAATCATGAAGGTAGCAGATGCTGCAATCTGATAATCTCTGTGTTCCTCGTTTATCAACAAGTCATGGTCTGATTACAAATATGGACAATAACGTTAGGACCTATTTTTGCACAACTTGAATAGTCACAACTTCATCAGATAAGTAGGGTCAGGCTTGAAGAATTGAAGGCAGCACAAATGCAGAAAAGAAGTTTCAGATAAACACACAGGAATCAGGAATCAAGATGATCAGCCAAGGTCAGAAATGCCAGAGTGTAGGTCCCAAGGACCTGATCGTGTATATTATGAAGCAGCAATAATGATCTAATCACCTTCTGGAGTCTTCTTTTATTAATATATCACATTGTGGCTTGGTGAGGGGGTGGTGGAAAGGATTCTCTTTATTTTCTCTCAACCCTCCCCCTGTCACATGATTCTTTTTATCCTGGAAAGAAACTAGATTTTGTACCAACAGAAGGACCAAGGTCAGAAATCAGCGTGTGGACAGGAAGTCTTCAGGGGAGAGTAAAAGAGGTTCAGCCTTGATCTCTCACCACCTTGCTTAAGAACGAGCAGGGACAGGGGAAGAAGGATCTAGTCTCTAGCCAACATACGACATAAGCTGACTCCAAGAAAGAAGTATACAAGTACTGGGGATGGGGAAACTTCATAAAATTCAATAATCAAGTGATTCATTTCCATAGGAAGATGTTTTTATACAGTTTTTTTTTTTTTCTCAACAGTTTATTCTCCTGCCAGACAGCAGTGCTAATCAGGTTATGAGATGTCCCCTACAAATGTAGGCCTGCCACTATTCTTTGAGACATATGCATAAAGAAAGTGTTCAAGGTACTTTGGGCACAAAATACTTTACATTATCTCATATAATTCCTTATATATTATTATAATAATTTTAGAGACATATTTATTCAATCATTTATCAACTACACATGAATCTTACCTAATATAAAGCACATGGTAAACATAGTGGTAGACACTCAGATGAATCAGGCAGGAGTCTCTTTTCACTTAAGCAACTAACAGTGTCACCTAGAGTCTGATAGTGGAAATTAAAAGTACACACACACAGAACACAGTACAATAAATGTATCATGAAAGTTCAGAGGCAGAAAACACTATTTGTTAGTCAGAATCCAGTAAGTTTTCAAAAAGCTGACTCTTAATGAACAAGTAGAATTCAGATACATCCAAGTTGAGAGGAGAGCCCTTGGTGGAGATAATACAAACAATGGCAGAGCTGAAAGTCTAATTTTGCTTTGGGGATATAAGAATATATTCCCCACTTCACTGGTGGATTAGGTCACAAAGACAGATTGGATAGAAAAGAAGATTGGAGCCAGATTACAGAACATCTTTTAAAAATGAACTTCATTTGACAGGCATGGATGGAAACGTTGGAGGTTTTAGAAGCATGTAAGTGGTGTAACTCAAGTTACACATCAGAAAGATGTGTCTGGTGGTGGTACTGAGGGGAATGCTGGGAGACAAAAAGAAAGTGAAGGAGGTATTTGCATATTAGAGCTGTATAAAACTCAAATGTGGAAATTGAGTATATTATCAGTTTACTCATTGTAGGAAGGCATCTTCATAGTTCACCTTTAGAGCTGTAAAGATTTGAGTACTCTTCCACTCTTCTAGACTGGCTTAGAAATTGATCTTATGTTGTCCTGGCAACCTACGTACCTTCAAGCAGGTCCTTTTATCCATAGTTTAGCTGGTATTGCTGCTGCTGCTGCCGCTAAGTCACTTCAGTCATGTCCGACTCTGTGTGACCCCATAGACGGCAGCCTACCAGGCTCCCCCGTCCCTGGGATTCTCCAGGCAAGAACACTGGACTGGGTTGCCATTTCCTTCTCCAATGCATGAAAGTGAAAAGTGAAAGTGAAGTCGCTCAGTCCTATCTGACTCTTCGCGACTCCATGGACTGCAGCCCACCAGGCTCCTCCGTCCATGCGATTTTACATACATAAAAACTCTCTGTGAATAACTTAACTGATTTTAGCAACTGTTTCAGAATACTTCAGTACATTAAAAATATTGTTTCTTTTAAATCATGAAAGTTACTATAATAAGCATGGCTATCAAAACAATTCAGTTATTTTGTCGTTCTTTTTTTTTAAAGTTTTTGTTTAAATTTCAGGGAATTTCCATTACAAGTATTCAGGAGACACACACACACACACACACACACACACACATATATATAAATTGGAATTCCATTAATCTTTGAGAATGTTTGGGGAAATACAGGAGAAAACTAAAATAAGCTTGGGAAAACAAAAATAAAAAGAACTAAGTATAGATTAGAAACATGAAACTTAGAAGGACACAGAAATAACTATATCAGGAGAAATGAAAGGGGAAAAGTCCTGACATGCATTTCAAAACTTCTTTAGGCTGAAGGAGAAAAATAGGCAAATGACTTAATTAGATCAATGTACAATTTTAACTTTAAGGCCAATTAAAGAGGTAACTCAGAAGATTGAAGAAAAAGAGAGTCTAAGAAGATGTGTAAGGAAAGATACAGAAAAAAGAATGAAAGATTAAAAAAAATTAACAATGGATATAGGAAGAGATTGCAAAGAAAAGGAAATAGAAGGAAAACTATTAAAAGGATACATGTACTGGAAAAAGTAAGATATGTCCAAATACTCAGCTATATATCTCTGGGAAGGTTCAAGTTGAAATAGAGCCACTGTAATTAACTTACGTATTTTTAAACATTGTAAAAGTATCCTTTCAAAATGCACTTAAAGCAAAATTTAAGAGTCTATAAAAGTCCAACTCAATTTTTTTCAAAATGCAAGTTTTGATCAATTTTCTTTCCATAATAAATTGTTTTATAATTCAATTAGAACTATTAATCTTTTTCCTTAATTTTCAAAGAGAACATTTTAAAATCAGCACTTGCCTTGAATATACTAGAATGAATTATTTGTTCACATTATTAAAAATGTTACCAGATTCTAAACAAAAAAATCAATTGTAAAGTTGAGAAAATGTAGGTCTATTTAAAGCTGAGATGACAGTTGTTGAGCATTGTGATGTATCATCTTGACATGAACTGAATGAGGTAGATTAGTGACTGACACTAGCAATGTCAGAATTTACATTACAGCACACACAAACTCCATGGAAATATACTATTAGCACCCACAGTAAGCAGTGATGAGTAATGAGATAAAAATTGACAACGTCAATAGTCATAAGCCCTTGCAGTCAAGAAAAATGAACTACATGTGTGTGCATATAGGTGTGTATATATATACGTATGTATATATAAAATTAAATATACCTTTCATCCCTTCTATCAAGATTAAATTTTGTGTGGCAATAAACGTTCTGAATACATAGATGATAAAATTAATTTTGATGTACATTAAATGTAGACTACATTTGCTGCAAAGTACAATGACAAAGATGGTGTGATAATAATGCTCTAGAAATGAGTGATCTGAAATACGAGCTTTTCGTAATTTACATCTAAAAATAACCAAGAAAATATATTTTTCTCTTTAACTTATGCTATGATAATTAAGTTAACCTTGTGAACACTTGATCCTGAAGTGCTCTGAGAACTAGATAAAAAGTGTTTTTAATGTAACTATCTCATATATTAGAATCTTAAAAATATAATTTAGAAAGGGTGACATATCTTCCTTAGAGTTTTCTTTGGAAATTAGAACTCATGAGAGAAAAATATATTGTATCTTAGTACTGTTTAGTTAGTAATTATAAAGCATGCAAAAATTTCCTAAGTGATATTAGTTCATGTTTAACAATGCTTTGAAAATCATTGTTACAAGAGTAAAATTTAACACAATGTTATGAGTGTCTATGCACATCCTCTTTGATTTGTGTAGTTTTATTTTTCTTTTCAGGAGATATTCTTATTTTCTTTTCCCATTTAATTCCTTTTTTCTTTTTAGAGGCAATTTGAAAAATATTGTAGACTCCTCTCTGTAGTTGCTAAGGCATCTGAGGTTGACAAAGGAATTTTACTCAGTTCTGTGTGTTAGTAACCCCTGCACCAGCAAGTTCAGAAACCTGATGTACAGCCAGGGAGAAAGCAAGGGGCGTGGAGAGAGACATGGCTCACAAGTCCTATTCAATGACATGGAGGCGGACAACTGGCAGTGGCTGGGCTGTGTGGTGGCATCGAGGGGCACATCCAAGAAAGTACTGTCTAACCCCCAGTAAGCCTGAGTGGATCAAAATGAAAGAGCTTGAGGAAAGAATAGTAGGATCCAATCCAGGAAAACCAAAGAGGCATTCAGCTTTTGGCAGCTAAGTAAAGTAGATTGCTGAGTTCTTAAATAAAAGAGACTGTTTGAATTCTTTTTACGTCCCCTTTAAGAGTAGCAAAATATCTAGGCTTTCACAGAAGAAACATTCAATTCATTAGGAATTAACTTCATACCAATCATGTACACCCATACACAGCTCTATCGTTTCCATCATTTGCACTTAGATTAAGATTTAATAATTGTATAGAAATGACTTTTTTCATATTTGAAAACTACTTCTTAGCTTTTTTGCTATATTTCAGGTATTATGAATACAAAATTCACACACATATTTTTATTACAGTCTATAAATATACTATATGTTTACAATACTGGAGAAAAATCTCAGACTTTTTTATAGAAGATAAAATTTGAGTGAACCAAACTATAATTTTTACAATTACTTCACTGCTGACATATTTATATATGTATATAATATGTTTTATACACCCAAACATATCATCTCTCTGCTGTCTACATTTGCTTTATGGTTCCAGCATTCAATGGATCCATAGTTTGGTTCAGGTTTCTGGTTCCAAGAGACTGCATATATCTGTTTTTAGCAAAAGTACAACTTTTGGTTTGAAAACCACATAAAGAAAGAACCTATAAAAAGTTAAATATGCTAACAGAGGGAAAATAAGGGTAAATAAATCATTCTTAAAACCTGAAAATGGAAAGGAAAGAACATAAATATGTAGATGTATTATATTTCATAATTGAGAGAAAATATTATTTAGAATATGGTGAGTTATATTTCCTAGTTATTTAGATGTTTTTTCATAGTTCTTTCTGTTTCTCAGGAAAATATTTTCAGAATAATTCTTAAGTTTTCCAATACCTCTTTTCATTTTAAACCCTATTTTATAAAATATCTAATTCTGACATCACTATTCACACTGGATCGATTATCTAGTCTGAATAAACTTTAATTGAGCTATTTAAAACATGTGCAGCTGTTGTGAAGTGAAAAAGGCAGATAGTTTACCTCATTAGTATTAATTTAAATGTTCATGGCTTTGTACATTTTTATGTGCAGAGTATATGCTTTTATAGTAAGTCTTCAGTCAGTTTTTAAAAAAGAATGAACATATAAGATAGATTTTGCAATCACTTAGATACATTTGTTTTCTGAATGAGTCAAAACACTGGAAAGTACACTTACTTTTATACAATTTTTTAACAGGGTTTCCAATAAATGATAATAATCTGAATTATTTTAAATTCATTTATATTGTTAACCTGATGATTTCTCAAGCATTTTTGTTTATTTTAGTTTGTATTATTTCAAACACATTTACCATAACATACAGAGAATTCTTTGGTAAATGTCTCACAAGTTCAATATTTGACTTATTTTTGTGTGTTCTCAAAGTTAAAGCAGAAGATAAATTAATTTTAAGCATTTTTTAAAAATTCATGACATTCATAATTTGACTTGTGCAAGGTGTTGTTTGTTGGTTTGCTTTGGTTTGGTTTCTCTGACATCAAATTTTCAGGTGTGTAATTTTTTTTATTTCAAAGAATAAATATTTCAGCATTTATTACTATTTCCTTTAACAGTACCTCTCTTTTTGTGGATTCTCTGACATCTCAAAGAGATGAGTCACCTTTGACATGTTGACTCATTCTGGTCAACTATCAGTTCAGTTCAGTTCAGTTGCTCATAGTTCTATGTATTTGGCTTTCATTGTTATACATTTAAATAACTAATTGCTTGGGAGTTTTAATCTGATCTTATTTTTTGCTTATTTCATTTAAGACTGAGCATTGAAAACAAATGCTAGAATGCCTGAATTTTAGAAATTAGAAATGGTCTTGCTGTTAAAGAATGAATGCATGCTAAGTCACTTCAGTCACCTCCAACTCTTTGTGACGCTACGGACTGCAGCCAGCCAGGCTCCTCTGTTCATAGGATTCTCCATGCAAGAATACTGGAGAGGGTTGCCATGCCCTCCTCCAGGGGATCTTTCTGACCCAGGGATTGAACCAGCATCTCATGTATCTTGCATTGACAGGTAGGTTCTTTGCCACTAGTGCCACCTGGGAAGCCCCTCTTTAAGTATATTTGGTACGTAAAAAAAAAATTCTGATATGTAAGGGTACTCAGATGAATATTTATGTGTATGTGTTATAAGTATAAGAGAATGTGTGTGTGTGTGTGTGTGTGTGTGTGTGTATGAAATAAAAACCCTAGTGACTTTAACCATGGCAGTCACCCAATTTGACAAATCTGTACATGCTAACACTCCACTTATAGGAATATTCCTGTTTATCTCCTGGTCTTCTGTTTATAACCTTGTCTTCTTTCCCCAGTTCCCAAACAGTGGTAAAATAAATGTGTAAGTATTTGTGTATGAGGGAATTGTGTGCTAAATATGTAGATCTCTAACACTGTTGTATTTACATGATATTTAAATCACTTTAAATTCAAAATAAAACAGGGGGAAATACTTAACATATGTGTATCAGTAAGACTAAAAGCAAAACATTTTAGAACATATCTACATATACTTAAAAGAGACTAATAAGTCCAGTATTCAGATATGTTCGAGGAAAAAGACGATATTTTCCTCAAATGTTAAGTAGACTCTGTTCTTGAGCTGGCAGCATTTGAAGAGAGTTTTATTTCTGTATTTTGTATTTTTCCATCAGATCTTCTCAGACTTTGTTCTTTGGAGTCATTGAAAGACATTAATCTTAAAAGTTACTATTTATGTGCCAGGCAAGAAGTTAATATGAACTTTTCGTGCATTATTGTATTCAATCTTTAGCCACAAAGCTGTGAGTTCGATATTATAATCCCTATTTTACAGGTTGGTTAAGAAATCACCTAAGGTCACATAGCTACTAACATGGTAGATCCAGATCTCAAACCAAAGTTAATGCTATAAGCATTATAATATGTGGCATATGCTAGAAACAACTAAAATTTGCCCTCCAGAATCTGATAGGAATGCTTTTTGTTCTAATGAAGGGGGAAAAAAAAAAAAACCCAACTTGAATGGGGGTATAATTCTTCATTAGATGGGGCACAAATAGATACTGCTTTATTTCCTTCCTAAGAATCAGTCAGTTATTATCTAGAAAATTAGAACTTCTAATTTGTCTCCAAAAGTCTAATGATTTTATAAGACAGAAACTTTTGGATTTAAAGTTCATGGTAATGTAAATTTCTTATTCCATATTATATACATATCTATAAATGATTGTATAAATAAATTTATTAGCAATTCAAATTTCTAATGTTCTCAGAGTCAAGGATTAAATATTTAAAAATGAAAATACATAGTATCATCCTAAAATGTGTATTTTATCTGGGAATCATTCAGTGGAATCTACCCTTACTTTCACTGTGCCATGTCAGATTTTCCTTCCCTTTTCATGACTAGGTCTCTTAAGGAGAATTCCTATTTATAACAAGTGACAAAGAAAGCAAAAATCCAGTCCAATAAATATGTAGAAAAGTCCAACTCATTTTATGGATTGAAATAATTTAACAAAATAGACAAATTAAAACCTACTTAACAAGTTTGAAAAATAGCATCATAAGCACTGTAGAAAAATAACTGGATTATATTTTAAGATTTACTGTGCCTACTCTGTGTAACATACTGTGTTAGTGCTTAATAATGCATTCAAATTTAACACAAAAGTTTTAAAATTATATTTAAATATAAGTCTACTGCAGTCTTTAAAAGGCATGCTTTAAAATGTTACAAATGACTTATTTGAAAAACGTAAACAGACTCACAGATTTTGAAAACAAATTCATGGTTACCAAGGTGGAAACAGGGTAGGGATAAATTAGGTACTTGAGATTAACACATACACTCTCAGTTCTGTTTGGTTCAGTCGCTTAGTCGTGTCCGACTCTTTGCAACCCCATGAATTGCAGAACACCAGGCCTCCCTGTCCATCACCATCTCCCGGAGTTCACTCAGACTCACGTCCATCGAGTCAGTGATGCCATCCAGCCATCTCATCCTCGGTCATCCCCTTTTCCTCCTGCCCCCAATCCCTCCCAGCATCAGAGTCTTTTCCAATGAGTCGACTCTTCGCATGAGGTGGCCAAAGTACTGGAACTTCAGCTTTCACATCATTCCTTCCAAAGAAATCCCAGGGTTGATCTCCTTGCAGTCCAAGGGATTCTCAAGAGTCTTCTCCAACACCACACTTCAAACGCATCAATTCTTCAGCGCTCAGCCTTCTTCAGAGTCCAACTCTTACATCCATACATGACCACAGGAAAAACCATAGACTTGATTAGATGGACCTTAGTCGGCAAAGTAATGTCTCTGCTTTTGAATATACTATCTAGGTTGCTCATAACTTTTCTTCCAAGGAGTAAGCATCTTTTAATTTCATGGCTGCAGTCACCATCTGCAGTGATTTTGGAGCCCCCCCCAAAATAAAGTCTGACACTGTTTGCACTGTTTCCCCATCTATTTCCCATGAAGTGATGGGACCAGATGCCATGATCTTCGTGTTCTGAATGTTGAGCTTTAAGCCAACTTTTTCACTCTCCTCTTTCACTTTCATCAAGAGGCTCTTTAGTTCCTCTTCACTTTCTGCCATAAGGGTGGTGTCATCTGCATATCTGAGGTTATTGATATTTCTCCCAGCAATCTTGATTCCAGCTTGTGTTTCTTCCAGTCCAGCGTTTCTCATGATGTACTCTGCATAGAAGCTAAATAAGCAGGGTGACAATATACAGCCTTGACGTACTCCTTTTCCTGTTTGGAACCAGTCTGTTGTTCTATGTCCAGTTCTAACTGTTGCTTCCTGACCTGCATACAGATTTCTCAAGAGACAGGTTAGGTGGTCTTGTATTCCCATCTCTTTCAGAATTTTCCAGAGTTTGTTTTGATCCACACAGTCAAAGGCTTTGGCATAGTCAATAAAGCAGAAATAGATGTTTTTCTGGAACTCTCTTGTGTTTTTGATGATCCAGCAGATGTTGGCAATTTGATCTCTGGTTCCTCTGCCTTTTTTAAAACCAGCTTGAATATCTGGGAGTTCACGGTTCACGTATACTACATATAAAATAGATAACCAAGGACCTACTGTATAGTATGGGAAACTCTACTTAATATTCTAATAATCTATAGGAAATAGGATTGGAAAATAATGAATACATATAACTGAATCACTTTGCTGACTCCTGAAGCTAAAAAACAGTGTAAATCAACTATACTCCAATAAAACTTTTTTAAAGATATGTTTCTAAATTTTCTAAGAGCTTGGTATAATTAGAAATTCATATTTTGATATACAACAGTGTTCTCAAAACTGTAAACTTTTACTTCAGAACTCTGAAAGTTCATAAAGAGTGGCTGTATTTAGGATAGGAAAATTAAATTTGTGAAATATTCCTCTCAAAGGAGTTGTTACCAAGCATTGTATCATATGGCGGTGGACATATTCTCAGTGGACAATCTGCCCAACACATTCACATTTTGTGATAGAATTTATTATCACAGTTATGAGTTACAAAAACATCTGCATTGTATGTGGTCTACACTAATTACTTTGATCAAATTACAGAAACAAATTACTCTATGTCATGTAGAGTATTCATCTTGCTTGCTTTTTAGGCAGATAGTCACTGCAGACAAGTACTACACTGAGAAAAATAAAGCTTCATCTTAAATTAAAAATATTTTTGCTTTTGAAGCCATATATTTCAATGCTAATAGTGTGTTTATCCTTTCAAAAAAAATCTGTGGCTTTTG
The DNA here is from genome assembly GCF_032405125.1 of Capricornis sumatraensis. Lineage (NCBI taxonomy): Eukaryota > Metazoa > Chordata > Mammalia > Artiodactyla > Bovidae > Capricornis > Capricornis sumatraensis. The sequence continues at coordinate 57,681,214 of NC_091073.1, read as the reverse complement.
AAAATATTTTTTGAGGAAATTTAATTTTTTATTAAAAAATAAACTTTCTCCTTTAGAAAGTACTTAAAATTTTTTTTTCATTTCACAATTAAAGGTGTGTGCCCACAGCTATCACATGGACCATAGCCTTGTCTAAATCAATAAAACTATGAGCCATGCCATGTAGGGCCACCTAAGATGGATGGGTCATGGTAGAGAGTTCTGACAAAACGTGGTCCACTGAAGAATGAATTGCAAACTACTGAAGTATTCTTGCCTTGAGAAACCCATGAAGAGTATGAGAAGGCAAAAAGATAGGAGACCAAAAGATGAGCTCCGCAGGTCAGTAGGTGCCCAATATGCTACTGGAAATCAGTGGAGAACTAACTCCAGAAAGAATGAAGTGATGGAGCCAAAGCAAACAACACCCAGTTGGGGATGTGACTGGTGATGGCAGTACAGTCCGATGCTATAAAGAGCAATATTGCATACGAATCTGGAATGTTAGGTCCATGTTCTTTAGTCACTCAGCTGTTCTCAACTCTTTGTAACCCCATAGACTGTAGCCCGCGAGGTTCCTTCGTCCATGAGATTCTCCAGGCAAGAATACTGGAATGGGTTGTCATTTCCTTCTCCAAGAGTTAGGTCCATGAATTAAGGCAAATTAGAGTGGTCAAAAAAGAGATGGCAAGAGTAAACATCAAAATTTTAGGAATCAGAGAACTAAAATAAACTGGAATGGGTGAACTTAACTCAGATGACCATTATATCTACTATTATGGGTAAGAATCCCTTAGAAAAAATGGAGTAGCCATCATAGTCAACAAAAGAGTACGAAATGCAGTACTTGGATGCAGTCTCAAAAACAACAGAATGATCTCTCTTCCTTTCCGAGGCAAACCATTCAATATCACAGTAATCCAAGTCTATGCCCCAACCAATAAAGCTGAAGAAGCTGAAGTTGACCGGTTCTATGAAGACCTATAAGACCTACTAGAACTAATACACAAAAAAGATGTCCCTTTCATTATAGGGAACAGGAATGCAAAAGTAGGAAGTCAAGAAACACCTGGAGTAACAGGCATATTTGGCATTGGAGTACAGAATGAAGCAGGGCAAGGCTAACAGAGTTTTGCCAAGAGAACGTACTGGTCATAGCAAACACCCTCTTCCAACAACACAACAGAAGACTCTACACATGAACATCACCAATGGTCAATACTGAAATCAGATTGATTATATTCCTTGCAAGACAAGATAGAGAAGCTCTATACAGTCAGCAAAAACAAGACTGGGAGCTGACTGTGGCTCAAATCATGAACTCCTTACTGCCAAATTCAGACTTAAATTGAAGAAAGTGGGGAAAACCACTAGACCATTAAAGTGTGACTTAAATCAAATCCCTTTTGACTATACAGTGGAAGTGACAAATAGATTCAAGGGACTATATATGATAGACAGAGTGCCTAAGAATTATGTATGGAGGTTCATGCCATTGTACAAGAGACAGGGAGCAAGACCATCCCCAAGAAAAAGAAATGAAAAAAGGCAAAATGGTTGTCTGAGTAGGGCTTTCAAATAGCTGTGAAAAAAAGAGAAGCTAAAAGCAAAGGAGAAAAAGAAAGATATACCCATTTGAATGCAGCGTTCCAAAGACTAGCAAGGAGAGATAAAAAAGCCTTCCTCAGTGATCAATGTAAAGAAATAGAGGAATAGATTGGGTAAGACTAGGGATCTCTTCAAGAAAATTAGAGATACCAAGGAAATATTTCATGAAAAGATGGACACAGTAAAGGACAGAAATGGTATGAACCTAACAGAAGCAGAAGATATTAAGAAGAGGTGGCAAGAATACACAGAAAAAACATACAAAAAAGATCTTCATGACCAACATAATCATGATGGTGTGATCACTCACCTAGAGCCAGACATCCTGGAATGTGAAGTCAAGTGGGCCTTAGGATGCATCACTATGAACAAAGCTGGTGGAGTTGATGGAATTCCAGTTGAACTATTTCAAATCCTAAGAGGATGCTGTGAAAGAGCTTCACTTAATATACCAGCAAATTTGGAAAACTCAGCAGTGGCCACAGAACTGGAAAAGGTCAGCTTTCATTCCAGTGCCAAAGAATGTTCAAACTATTGCATAATTGCCCTCATCTCACACACTAGTAAACTAATGCTCAAAATTCTCCAAGCCAGGCTTCAACAGTAAGTGTACCATGCAATTCCAGACGTTCATGCTGGATTTAGTAAAGGCAGAGGAACCAGAGATCAATTGCCAACATCTGTTAGATAATCAAAAAAGCAAAAGAGTTCCAGAAAATTATCTACATCTGCTTTATTGACTATGCCAAAGCCTTTGACTGTGTGGATCACAACAAACTGGAAAATTCCTCAAGAGATGGGAATGCCAGAGTACCTACTTGCCTCCTGAGAAATCTGTATGCAGGTCAAGAAGCAACAGTTAGAACTGGACATGGAACAACAGACTAGTTTCCAATTGGGAAAGGAGTACATCCAGCCTGTATATTGTCAGCCTGCTTATTTAACTTATATGCAGAGTACATCATGAGAAACGCTGGACTAGAAGAAGCACAAGCTGGAATCAAGATTGCCGGGAGAAATATCAATAACCTCAGATATGCAGATGACACCACCCTACTAGCAGAAAGCAAGAAAGAACAAAAGAGCCTCTTGAAGAAAGTGAAAGAGGAGAGTGAAAAAGTTGGCTTAAAACCCAACATTCAGAAAACTAATATCATGGCATCTGGTCCCATCACTTCATTGTAAATAGATTGGGAAGCACTGGAAACAGTGAGAGACCTTATTTTGGGGGGCTCCAAAATCATTGCAGATGGTGACTGCAGCCATGTGTAAGAAACGCCGCGGGAAGGAAGAGCCACCCCTATGGACCATTGATCAGGGCCTTTATCGGGCGGTCGCTCTCGGGCAGAACTCCCGGGGGTGGGTGAGCAAGGAAGCGAAGGGGGTCTGCGAAGCAAAGGGAGTCTGCGAGGTATGAGGGGTGGGGAAGGGTTTTATAGCCCGGGCCGGGCTCCCATATAAGGAAGAAAGTGCGGGCTCAGCAGTGATTGGTGTCCAAGGGCTCCGTGTCGGCACCTGATTGGACGGCTTTGGTTGTCAGCCCGCCTGCAGGCCTTGTCTGCGGCACTCTGCAGGGACATGTCCTGACATGCCCAGGCATGCCCAGGCATGCCTCAACACGCCTGACCTTGCCCGACCTTTCACCATGAAATTAAAAGATGCCTGCTCCTTGGAAGAAAATATATGAACATTACCATCTTTCTAGATTCCATATATATGTGTTAGTATACTGTATTGGTGTTTTTCTTTCTGGCTTACTTCACTCTGTATAATCGGCTCCAGTTTCATCCATCTCATTAGAACTGATTCAAATGTATTCTTTTTAATGGCTGAGTAATACTCCATTGTGTATATGTACCACAGCTTTCTTATCCATTCATCTGCTGATGGACATCTAGGTTGTCTATGTTCGATACAGGATACAGGATGCTTGGGGCTGGTGCCCGGGGATGATCCAGAGAGATGATATGGGGTGGGAGGTGGGAGGGTGGTTCAGGATTGGGAACTCATGTACACCCGTGGCGGATTCATGTCAATGTATGGCAAAACCAATACAGTATTGTAAAGTAAAATAAAGTAAAAATAATTAAAAAAAAAAAAAAGAAAATATATGAACAAACTAGACAGCACATTAGAAAGCAAAGACATTTTTTACCAACAAAGGTCCATCTATGGACCAAGTCAAAGCTACGGTTTTTCTAATAGTCATGTATGAATGTGAGAGTTGGAGTATAAAGAAAGCTGAGCACCAAAGAACTGATGCTTTTGAACAGTGGTGTTAGAGGAGACTCTTGAGAGTCCCATGGACAGCAAGGATATACAACCAGTCAGTCCTAAAGGAAACCAGTCCTGAATATTCATTGGAAAGACTGATGCTGAAGCTGAAACTCCAATAATTTGGCTACCTGATGCAAAGAACTGACTCATTTGAAAATACCCTGATATTGGGAAAGATTGAAGTTGGAGGAGAAGGGGACAACAGAGGATGAGATGGTTGGATGGCATCACTGTTTCAATGGACATGAGTTTGAGTAAACTCCGGGATTTGGTGATGAACAGGGAGGCCTGGTGAGCTGCATTCCATGGGGTCACAAAAAGTTGGACTCTACTGAGCAACTGAGCTGAAGTTAACTGCCCATGACTATTAACAATCATGTATATGGCTAATAAGAAAACACAGCCTGTTGCATGTTAATTTGTGTTGTTCTGCATCATTGTTGGAGAGTGAATCCATTAAGAGATAGATGAATGCAGGTAACAATGAAAGGAATGTAAGATTCCACTGAAAAGAAATTAAATAATTTTACATTGGATTGTTAGAAGGATAAACTTAGTTGTAATAAATATAATTTAGACAGTATTTTTATTCTTGCTTTAATACCATACTCACTGGTCATTAAAAGATATAAAGTAATCCTGTTTTTCTCTTATGTGTCCTATTTGGTTGTGAACATTTTAATTACATATATCATGCATAAACATACATCTCAGCAACTATTCTTACCTTCTCTGTCTTCCACATAATACCTATCATGATTAAGTACCTGCTACATCTTTAATAAACATATCCTCTCAGATACCCTTTGTGGCAGATATTTCCATTCCTTTTTGGTGGAAGCCAAAGTTCCAAGGCAATGTGCATGTCCCCACAGTCACAGGGACAATCAGTACAAGAAGCAGGTTTGAATTCAGGTCTGTATTGTTCATTCCACAGACCATGGTGACTCCCTCCAGTTCCAGAGGACCATCCTTCCTACCTGCACTCAGAATCCTATTTAGTTTTAACGTTAAGGTGAAAATTGTATGAGGTAAATTCTGGACATCTAGCACAATGCCTGGAAGTTTACACATAGTTAATAAATGTTAACTCATTACAAGTACTGCAAGAATACACATTAACATCTATCTTGTCCACACCAATGCTACCTGTGAAGTTAACTAATTCATGCTAAGATATGAATGACTACTAAACATCCTTCTAGTACTCTGCTTTCCTATTAACCTAACTGAAAAATCTCCAGAAGGATTTCTTTCAAATTAGAATTTGAAACTCAGTGATAGTTGGGTGGGGTGAATGGTGATTAAAGACATAGCTAAAATAATACTATAAAACCACAAAATCTGCTTTTAATTGATCAATTTAAATGAAAATATATGAGTAGACATGCAATGATATAGCTATATCCAAATCTTACTGTGTATGTACATGCATACACACACACAACCCACACTGGATCTCTCTGTCTTTTAGTCTCTTTCCTGTTCTTTCTCTTTTTCTATCAAACTCTATATATAGAGACATGTAGACACATGTTTATGCATGTATATAAAAACTTACAATCCTTCAGTCCTATTATATAAAGGTATGTCACAAATCAGATCATATCCTCAAGACATCATATTTATGTAGCCAGATTCATAGTAGCACTGAGAACTACAAAATAGGTGTTAGATGAATCCTCAAAATAGATAGACATTCCACTAAATCTATTCTCAAACGTAATTTATTGCTAACATTTTATGGCATCATTGATATATAAGGTGATATAATTACTTTTTACCATTAAAATGTAACTCTATATTGAACATGTGTATATTATAAATCACATCTAATCATTTCAGAAATAATATTACTAAGTTTAAAGTAAAGAGAGAATGTTCCTATTTTTGTTGATAACAGAACTTGTCAAGTAGTCTTAGATTTCCAGATGGAAGTGTCATTCTAAAAGTCATCACTGGATGATTAGCTAATTAATTTTATTAAAAATCTATGTTTTCACTCTCATGATACTAAACACATGTTTTGCTTATTTTAACAAATTCTGTATCCTTATTTATTGCTTCTACTGGAGTTGGTTGTATATGCTCACACAAAACTCATAAAAACTTTTCCAGTGAGCATTTCTCTTAATTACTGAAGTTCAGAGTTCAACTTTAAGTCTCAATAGGCCTTACAAATAGCTGTGAAAAAAGAGAGGTGAAAAGCAAAGGAGAAAAGGAAAGATATAAGCATCTGAATGCAGAGTTCCAAAGAATACCAAGAAGAGAAAAGAAAGCCTTCTTCAGCGATCAATGCAAAGAACTAGAGGAAAACAACAGAATGGGAAAGACTAGAGATCTCTTCAAGAAAATTAGAGATACCAAGGGAACATTTCATGCAAAGATGGGCTTGATAAAGGACAGAAATGGTATCGACCTAACAGAAGCAGAAGATATTAAGAAGAGGTGGCAAGAATACATGGAAGAACTATACAAAAAAGATCTTCACACCCCGGATAATCATGATGATGTGATCACTAATCTAGAGCCAGACATTGTGGAATGTGAAGTCAAGTGGGCCTTAGAAAGCATCACTACAAACAAAGCTAGTGGAGGTGATGGAATTCCAGTTGAGCTATTTCAAATCCTGAAAGATGATGCTGTGAAAGTGCTGCACTCAATATGCCAGCAAATTTGGAAAACTCAGCAATGGCCACAGGACTGGAAAAGGTCAGTTTTCATTCCAGTTCCAAAGAAAGGCAATGCCAAAGAATGCTCAAACTACCGCACAGTTGCACTCATCTCACAGGCTACTAAACTAATGCTCAAAATTCTCCAAGCCAGGCTTCAGCAATACGTGAACCGTGAAATTCCTGATGTTCAAGCTGGTTTTAGAAAAGGCAGAGGAACCAGAGATCAAATTGCCAACATCCGCTGGATCATGGAAAAAGCCAGAGCGTTTGAGAAAAACATCTATTTCTGCTTTATTGACTATGCCAAAGCCTTTGACTGTGTGGATCACAATAAACTGTGGAAAATTCTGAAAGAGATGGGAATACAAGACCACCTGACCTGCCTCTTGAGAAATCTGTATGCAGGCCAGGAAGCAACAGTTAGAAATGGACATGGAATAACAGACTGGTTCCAAACAGGAAAAGGAGTATGTCAAGGCTGTATATTGTCACCCTACTTATTTAACTTCTATGAAGAGTACATCATGAGAAACACTGGACTGGAAGAAACACAAGCTGGAATCAAGATTGCTGGGAGAAATATCAATAGTCTCAGATATGCAGATGACACCACCCTTATGGCAGAAAGTGAAGAGGAACTAAAGAGCCTCTTGATGAAAGTGAAAGAGGAGAGCGAAAAAGTTGGCTTAAAGCTCAACATTCAGAAAACGAAGATCATGGCATCCGGACCCATCACTTCATGGGAAATAGATCGGGAAACAGTAGAAACAGTGTCAGACTTTATTTTTGGGGGCTCCAAAATCACTGCAGATGGTGACTGCAGCCGTGAAATTAAAAGACGCTTACTCCTTGGAAGAAAAGTTATGACCAACCTAGACAGCATATTCAAAAGCAGAGACATTACTTTGCCGACTAAGGTCCATCTAGTCAAGTCTATGGTTTTTCCTGTGGTCATGTATGGATGTGAGAATTGGACTGTGAAGAAAGCTGGGCGCCAAAGAATTGATGCATTTGAAGTGTGGTGTTGGAGAAGACTCTTGAGAGACCCTTGGACTGCAAGGAGATCCAACCAGTCCATTCTGAAGGAGATCAACCCTGGGATTTCTTTGGAAGGAATGATGCTAAAGCTGAAACTCCAGTAATTTGGCCATCTCATGCGAAGAGTTGACTCATTGGAAAAGACTCTGATGCTGGGAGGGATTGGGGGCAGGAGGAGAAGGGGACGACCGAGGATGAGATGGCTGGATGGCATCACGGACTCGATGGACTTGAGTCTGAGTGAACTCCGGGAGATGGTGATAGACAGGGAGGCCTGGCGTGCTGCGATTCATGGGGTCGCAAAGAGTCGGACACGACTGAGCGACTGAATTGAGCTGAACTGAACTGAACTGAACTGAATATCATAGTAGTATATTTGTTTTTGATTTTCAATTTTGTTATAACTAACTGCACAAAATTCCATCTGAAAACATACATGAGAGTTAAGAATAAACAAAATCATTGGTATTTTGTGATCACAGAATTCTGAATCATAAATGGGATCTAAATTGAAATACTATTTTTTTCAAATAACCAATCCTAATGTATATATAGAGAAAATAATTTATATATATATATTTACATATATATATATGTACTTATATCCTGCTGCTACTGCTAAGTCACTTCAGTCGTGTTTGCCTCTGTGCGACCCCATAGAGGGCAGCCCACCAGGCTCCCCTGTCCCTGGGATTCTCCAGGCAAGAACACTGGAGTGGGTTGCCATTTCCTTCTCCAATGCTTGAAAGTGAAAAATGAAAGGGAAGTCGCTCAGTCGTGTCTGACCCTCAGCAACCGCATGGACTGCAGCCTTCCAGGCTCCTCTGTCCATGGGATTTTCAAGGCAAGAGTACTGGAGTTGGGTGCCATTGCCTTCTTCGACTTATATCCTAGTATATTGTAAACGAAATAAGGCAACTTGTAACAGTCATTTTTTATTAATCTTGAATTAAGTGAGTAATATGCTTAAGAAAAATAAAACCTCAGTGAGCAGTTTTAATATTAAGGACTGATGCTAAATTCTGAATCAAGTAATTGAGTCTATTATTAGATGACAGATATACAGATGGATAAATATATGAATGGATGGCTGGATGGATGAATCAACTGATTGATCCACAGATAATTATGAACACAAAGGAAGTATAGGAAGAATGAATTGAAAGTAATCCAATTGAAAGTGTTAGTTGCTCAGTTGTGTCCAATTCTTTGTGCCCCCATAGACTGTAACCCACCAGGCTCCTCTGTCCATGGAATTCTCCAGGCAAGAATACTGGAGTGCGTAGCCATTTCATTCTCCAGGGGAGCTTCCTGACCTAGGGATTGAACTCAGGTCACCCACATTGCAGATTCTTTATCATCTGAGCTACCAGGGAAGCTACCATAGAAAGGATGAAGGATTATTTACTATGGTTTTGATTGTTAAATTTAACAGTAGATTTATATTACTTAAGATAGAAATGTAAAATATGTTGAAGCCAAAAGAGTTCATATATTAATATATTATTCTTGCCTGGAGAATCCTAAGGACAGAAGAGCCGGGCAGGCTACAGTCCATGGGGTCACAAGAGTCGGACATGACTTAGTGACTAAATCACCACATTTAAATTTTAGAGCAAAGACTATAGTTGTAATTTGCATAACATATCTTTAAATAAACTTTACTCTCTAATAATGCTAGGAAAATCTCAATTACACATATTTTTTCAGCTGGACATTTCTTTGTCTTTGAACTATATGTAACTGTGGTTTTATAATCTTTAAGGCCTTTAGTTATTGTTATGGAGACCTAATAATTATTTTATTTCTTCTGCATAGAGGCCAAGTTATATATAGAAATCTGAATTAGGCCAGTCAAGCCCGTAAGGTAAGCAGCCTCCAGAATCTTCCTACAAATGAGAAAATAAGTGAGGAGGAGGCAGCCAGAAGAAATTATATGGGAAGATAGAGTGACAAGGAGAAACTTGTTTTTACCTTGTTTTGGCTCGTTTTGTTTGACTCTGGTATATAAGCTTACCCAGGCAAAGAAAGTTGATATCTCAGTGCAAGAGAAACATTTCTGGAACAATGGATGAGTTAAAATTAGGCTTTGTTTTGTCACAACCACTAGTCTACTTTCTTAAATAAGACATCAAGTTGGGGTCTGAGATCAGAAAAGAGGCTGCAGATCCAAAGGGCCCACCTTCCTCTGGTTTCCCTTCCTATTGCTCACCCTCCCTCTGCAAATTTCCATCAAAATTTTTTTCCTCCTTCCCTCCCTAGTTGCTTCTGTCCTCCTCCTTCACTCCCTTCCTTCATCAGTCCAAGCTCCTGGGTGTTACCTTGCCAAGGAAGACAGTCTTGGTTGTCAGCTTCTTACTGTACTCCAGCTATGTGGTCCATCCTAGTTAATGGCATGAGTCCAGATGGAATACGCTGGTAGTACTCGCTAAGTTTCACCATTACTTGGTATATCACACTAACATCTCTTAGACTTAGCAACTTATCCCTTTCCTCTTCTCATGTTGTCACCTTTGTCATTTATCTCTGTCTTTTCTCTATCTTTTAAAGGCCATTTACAATTCAGTAAATCAATATTTATATGAATGTTTCAAATACAGAAACTTCTGAGGATGCCATCAAATAATTCTGTCAAACAGGAAGTTCTGCCATACGTAATAGAGCATCACTAGAGAGAGCCTTAAGTTTAGCTGTCATTGACACAGATATCCTGCTTCTTTGACATGTTAAAAAGTATAGAAAATTAATTTGTTTTATCCTAACATATTTTGTATTTCTCTTTAAGCACTTTTTTCTCTTTGTCATCAGTAAATTAGAAAAACAGTCATTAGAAAAACAGTCAAGACACCCTTGAGTCATAGCACTGAACTGAGCATTTTCTAAGGTTCTGACAGTCTCTGATACAGTATGTATTTTGCTTACTGTGACCATGATGATGAAACTGTCAGGACTGAACTAAGATGCCATAAGAGATGTATTCCTTCTCATATTTTTAACTGGAAATAATATTTCTGCCAAAATATTCATAAGAAAACAGTTTTGATGCATAGAAGAAATCATATACATTTTAAATAACACAAATGTATACTTAGGAGAAATAAAAAAAGAGTTTTAGAATTTACTTTTACTTTCCCATCCACTTACATTAGGAATTCTGAACATCAAAAATTTTTTAAATATTTTTGCCTCTAAGTCCTATTTAATGATACCTAATGTGAACTCTTTCCCAGAGTATAAATAATCAAGCTACAGATTCTGAACTCTATTACATAGCTAAAAAGAAAAGAAAGAATTAAACTGGTAAAGACAAAAACTCTTCCTGACTTATAATGAGATGGCTGGAAGGCATTACCTGTGCAATGAACATGAACTTGGGCAAACCACGGGAGATTGTGAGGGACAGGGAGACCTGGCATGCTGCAGTCCATGGTGTTGCAAAGAGTCGGATATGACTGGGCAACTGAACAACAACAATAACATGAGCACTTTCCGTAACTGCAAATAAGGAAAATGAGATACAAAAGAGAGAAAAATTATTCTGAAATGATTGGATAATGGTGGACCTTCAACCATTTTTTGAGAGGATCAAACTAGAACCTCACTACAATACTTGAAGTAGCTAGTTAATGAAATAAAA